>NC_021165.2:66096266-66168340 GCF_000331145.2 Cicer arietinum | reverse complement strand
AATAATAATAACAATAATAGTAATTAATAATAATAATAATAATAAATATTATAATAATTATTTTTAATTTAATTTTAATAATTTTTAATCATAACAATTTTTAATAATAATAACAATAATAATAACAATAATAGTAATTAACAATATTAATAATAATTATTATTATAATAATTATTTTTAATTTAATTTTAATAATTTTTAATCATAACAATTTTTAATAATAATAACAATAATAATAACAATAATAATTAATAATAATAATAAATATTATAATAATTATTTTTAATTTAATTTTAATAATTTTTAATCATAACAATTTTTAATAATAATAACAATAATAATAATTAATAATAATAATTATTATTTATTTATGTAGTATTATTATTAATTATTAATTTATTATTTAATATAATTATTTATTAAACCCAAAAAACTTTTAACAATTAATTAAAATCAAAAAACGATTTAAATTTTTTTTTTTAAAACCCCTTTGGGAGGTCGCATCCCCAGCCAGCGACCTCCTACTAGGGGGAAAATTTTGGTCCCTTTAGTGTATCGCTCCTCCAGGGAGAGTTTTCCTTCTTGCCCTAAAAAGTAGGACATTTTGGTAACAGTTTTAGAAAGTGGGGTATTTTGGTTAAGTTTTTTCAAAACTAGGATATATGGGTAATATATCCTTGGATCTTCGCTTTCTCTTTCTACCAAAAAAAAAAAGAGTTTTAATAAAGGTTCAATATATTAAAGTAAAAAAATTCATTATACTAAATCATATAAAGTTTATAAAAAGTAAAATATAAGTACCTAAAAATATAAAAATATAGCAAAAAAGAAACTCTTAAAACTTTGGAGGAGATTGTGACAACCATTAGTCCTCTTGCCTCCCCCACTCTTTAGTCATATGTAATAAGTGATTTTGTTTTGTTTCATAATTTTAATTCTCTAGATTTTAGAAGAATGATCAAGAGTTCGTCCAAAAATTAATTAAATCTAATCAATTTATTTTTCTTAATTATTGAGAATTATTAAAAATATTTATTTTTTATAGTTGTTATATTTAGAAACTTTATCAATAGTTAATCTTGATAAAAAGGAAATCTGATTAATCATCTGTAATAGTTTGTTCCTCCTTTCTCAAATGATATTGATAATAATATTTAATGAATAAAAATGATTCTTTTAGAAGAATACCAACAAATATATTTTTCTATAATAGAAAAAAGGTTCACTAGTCGCCAAAACTATTCGATGTCGACTATTATTCATAACCATTGTCCACTGCTAGAGTGACTGAGACTTGACCACTCGCCAGTATAACTCCATCATGGAATAATTTGTTGTGTGATAGTGCCCTTTTAATTTCTAACATTTTCAATTTTTCTTTTTTATTTTACTAATAACTAATAAGTGGTGGCCGAAATTATATTTTGTTATCAATGATAGAGAAGATGAACATTAATTAGACATTATTTTTAAAGTGATTTATTAACGTACAACTGTCTTTTAAAAAAGTATATTAATAAATTATAATTAAAAATGATTAAATATACTTGAAGTTGTATGTTGCTAAAATATGCTCTTATAAACAAGTAGATGTATGTTAGCAACTCCCACAAATATTTATTAGAATACACTCACTACATTATTTTTTTTTGAAAGAATATGTTAGTAAGTTATAATTAAAAAAATTATTAAATACATTTTCAAAGGTGTATGTTGTTAAAATATTCCTTCATAAAAACTACCAGTAGATGTATTCTACTGGCCTTCCTCATTTTTAAAATATCTATTTAATGCATTTTCCAATGTTTATTTTATTAGTGAAAATGGAAATAGGAATGTATTCAGAGAGGGAAATTGGGCAGTGGATTACTAGATTGTCTTGCATCCTATGACCACTCAACTCATCAAGCCCCCTGGGCTTTTGTTGGGCCATGAATGCTGTAGACATTCTGCACCCCCATATTTTTCTAGAACTTAGAGATTGAGAACACTTGCACTTGAATTGCACACACACTTAGTGATAATAAGATAGAGGGATGGTTGAATTGTAGTATTTTACTTTATTGATACATTTCACATTACAACCTCTAACACTAATTATTTATAACTACTCTTATTTAATTATATTGGTTTACATTTTAACATTTTTCATTATACTGTTAGTTTTTTTTGTTAGTTTTTTTAGTAGTTGCTAGCAATATTCACTTTAACTAACAATCATTTTTTATAACACTCATTCTTTTATTTAACGAATTTCAAGTGGATCCCATTTTCAAAGTGGTAAGATCTTCGGAATAGTCTTAATGTCAAAAAAATAAGGTAAAAGTGGATGTTGTTATCATTTTTTTTTTTTTTCCGTTAGTACTGCTTTTAGTTTTGAAATATACTTTTGAATATATCATAAATTTTATTTTAAAAATACAAGCAAATTTTTCTCTCTAAACCAAAAATTACTTCTCGATAATCAATACTATCTCACGTTTTAAAAGATAAATGACTTATAGAGAAGAAAAAAATGATCTAAGTGTGATAATTAAATAAGATAAACGACTTGTAGAGTAATTTTATCTAAAAAATATTATAAATATTTACTTTAATAAGTGGATTTAATATACCTAAAAATATTTTTATGACCGAGAGTTTTACTTCTTTAGTTAATAGGTTTCTAAAAAAATCATAATCTTATCCTTTTTAAAAAATAAACAAAAAAAGAAGAAAAAAAATATGACATTTGATATCAATTAGGTCGTTAATCTCTCCCAATCACTTTGACTTATGCATAACCCTAAATTTCACTTAGAATAATGTTAAGGTGTAAGAAACACTTTTTGTAACTCATCATGTGTGCAGAAGTTATATATTAATCCTTTTGAACACTTTTTTTATATATATAGTGTTTGTGAACACTTTCTCAATGTAATCACTAAAATACATTTATAAAAATATCACTTATTTTTGAAATTAGTAATATGAACACATTAAACAGAGACAAAGAGAACAACAATAAAAAATAGACCTCCAAGAAAATTTACTTTTTACAAGAAATTAATCTAGTTCTTCCTTATGAGTATTCATGTGCACATTATCCTCACTTATGGACTTAGTATGTTTTTATGGTATGAAATACCCAAATATCAAAAGAAGCTTTGGAAGTTTTGGTCAAGTCTAGAGAATGTTTTTCAATCACGCTAGCTCAGTGCCCTGTGGCTCACGACTTAGACTTTCAAGTATTTGATCAAAGACCAACCTATTAAAGACTCTATCATGAACTTAATTAATTAATTTGCATTTATTAAGTCTACTACTGGAACGCATTCATTGTTGAGTTTACTAATTAATTGATCAAGAAAGGATGAAGATGACACAATTTTATTAAAAATAAATAAATTAAAAGGTACCTTTGCCGTATAACATTAATAAAGCACTAAAAATTACATTGACACATGTTATAATTTTGTAAATGGTACGATCATCCCTACATGATTTGTAGACATTCCTAATTCCTTGGAAGGCAGGACAAGTGATGATGACTAAAGTGGGGACCTTCCTTCAATAAGCACTTCCAAGCACAACTAGCAATTTTGACTGGCTTCATATTATAACATTTCATTTATAACATTTTTGAATTTTGTTAGGATGTACACACACCCCGCTTGACTAAATTTTGTATGACCTGAAAATTTATTAGGGAAACCACATTTTATGTAATGTCACAAAACCATCATCATTAAACTAGGAATTGGTCGGATCGACAAACAAGGATCTATGACTTAGTCTACGTTAAATATATGTGAGATCATTTTTTTATTTATAAAATGAATAAGATCAAAATTTCTAAAAAGCCTAATTAATTAAAAAATATCAAGTTACAATCCACATAAAAATTCTTTTACATTTATCAGACCGACCTATTTAAATATATAAATAATATTTTTATTACTATTATAATTATTATATTAAATTTTAATCTTATTTTTAGATATTGAATTTTTGGTAATTTAAGCATATTTAACTTTCTTTTGTTTTTGGCATATAATTGAAGTATGATCTCATATAAAGTCATATATTTTTAAATGTCGTGTTAAATATCAAAATAGAACTTAATGTCATTGACATATTAACTTATTAGTTTATTTAAACATATTTCTGATTATTTATTCATATATCTTAAAAGGAATAGATTTTTAAGTAGACTAACATATCATACCAGAGTTCCAAAAATGTCAAACTTATGTCTAAAAAGTAAGCATACGACAAGTCACATGCTAAACTTAGACATTGAATTTTTCCGATAGACTGGACTCAAATCTTGCGAAATCTAACTCGGCTTAGCTTACTATCACATCTAATCATGGTCAATAATTTACGATTAATTGAAGAAAAAACATTAAATTTAAATTCAAGTCACATTTAGTACGGATGTAAAGTTTGACAATTGTTGATTGTTGAAAGTGCACGTCACACACACACACACACACACACACATATATATATATATATATATATATATATATATGATTTAAAATTACTTTTATAAATGAGTGAAATATCTCATTTTTCAAATTAATTTTGTATACTTAAGATAACATCAGAGTCTATTTAAAATTCATTAGATTTTCTGTTGTTAAAGCACTAGGTCTTACTCCAGATATCTAATCCTAAACATAAATAGTGTTACACTTGTTTTTTGTTGTGAGTGCGCGTCTCACACACACACACACACACACACATATATATATATATATATATATATATATATATGATTTAAAATTACTTTTATAAATGAGTGAAATATCTCATTTTTCAAATTAATTTTGTATACTTAAGATAACATCAGAGTCTATTTAAAATTCATTAGATTTTCTGTTGTTAAAGCACTAGGTCTTACTCCAGATATCTAATCCTAAACATAAATAATGTGTTGATCAGAGTCCACATTGTAGAGTTGAGTTAGACTCGATCCAAATTTTAAGAAAGGTTCTAAACTCAATTATTATAAACAAAAAAATGATTGCATTTGTTAGATTTAAATATAAATATATGCCAACTAATCTATCAATATTTAGTGTTTTTATTTAAAAAATATATTTATTCTTTATTATGAGTAGAAGATGATTATAATTAGAGGTAATTTAGTAAATATATATGTATTTTTTTTACATATAATCAAGAAAAATTAAACAAACTTAATTAATTATCCTTGAAAGTAATTATTAGTGTATATAATTGACTCTAGAGGGAATACTTGTTAACTCGTGATATAATATTGATATAATAAGTTAATTTACTTATTCTTTCTATCTCGTAATGAGTTCCATTTTAATAAAAAATATATATATATTTAAATGAATGTCATATTTAATATAACTTTTTTTTTTATATTAGTACTCTTCAATAATTATTATGTATACAACTTTAAATTCATTATTTTGTTTTACATTAATAAAATTAATAAATCCACAATAGTTAAAGATGAATAATTTTATAAAATAATTTATCTCTTTCTTCTAATCATTACATTTTTTAATATATATATATATATAAATTGTAAACTACATTGGAATTTCGTGTATGAACAATATGAGACATAATTGGAAGTCATACTCAAAAGGAGAGTGATCCATCTATCTCGTTTATTATAGAACCATTGTGGCTATAGCCAAATTTGCTTCCACACTCGATATTGAGATTTTACCTTTGTCCTTTGGAGCTTGCTATGAAGTACAACCAAATTGCTCAGGTGTCGACACTAGCCACTACTTGAATAATAATATGAACATGTATATTTTAAAGTGGGGAAGAAAAAAACATGACTTGGTTATAGTGGGAGTAAACCGTAAAGTGGAGTTGTCTAATGTTCTTCTTTTCTTAGAGTCCACACGCTAAAGACACTTTGAGGGGTTAGAGAGCACACAAATTATTAAAGGTCTAACTGCTTCCACCGCAAAGTTGAAACTTGGATTAAAATTTTCCAAACCGTGGAAAAAAACAAAGTCACTTCAACTTTAAGATAAGCTAGAAATAGAATCCTACATTTTTAAATAATACACCTATTAATTAAGAACTTCAAATCCTATAATAATATTGTATTTGTATAATAGCATTGTAGAATAGAAAACTAAAGACATACTAATTTTATACTAATGTAGTTGTTGGGAGGAGCAACAACATACTAATAGAGTAGTCTTCTCCCCTAAAATAAAAATAGAGCAATCTTCTATGAAATGACTACAAGAGACTTTAGCTCCTTAGTCTCACTCTAACATTTAGTTTCTTTAGCTCACTGATAAGTAGTATTATATCAATTACTCATATTTAAATTAAACAATATCTCATTCAAATATAAAATTTTTACATCATATACTTGTAGCGTCATTGCAACCAATGCAATACGTCTTACGACTATACTATCAATTGTGCATGTGTCTCCTACATGTTTCGTATTACGGTATAATCAAAGGTAATATATGTTGTAATATGAACTACAATCGAAGACGTATACACAATTAGTCGAGTATTCACAATTAGTCGAAGGCTAATTTCGTAATCAAACATTATAGATTATTTTTTTATGTATTTATTCTTGTGAATCGGGGTTTTGTTCTGCCCCTAGTACTAGTAATTCTCAATATTTGAACTTGATTACAAAATATGATTCGTTTTTTTAGATGGTTGTGTCGAAAGAGGTGAACGACCCTTCACCAAACTTGCCCCTACTTTAATTGTGACCAATTAACTCGATCGCACACACTTATAGACATACAGATACACACGCACGCACGCGCACATATTGTGCAAAAGAGATTAGTCTTTGATGAATTGAATAGTAGAGTCTTCTGGTAGATAGCCTCTGTCTCTATCGTGGTAGCAATGTATCCTACTCATATAAACAACCCCATTTGCAACTCAAATACTACTAATCCATATTTAAAACTAGTCTTATTAAACCTCCTATTTTCTAATATGAATCCATATTTTTAATGCTAATTTAATTTAATTATTTTTATAAAATGATATTTTGGTAACTATAATTAATTTCTTAATTAATATGCGCAAGAATTTTTTACTCATAAATAAGACCATAAAAATTACTATACTATAATAGAACGAGTCACTTGGCATAACTGTATATGGTCAACACTCACTCTATTCTATATCAATATATTAATGTTTATGTTTTCAATATTTCACTATTTTAAATTATTTGTTATGAAGATAATACTACAATTTATTATTGTTTTTTTGTTTGACCGGACTTATTATTGCTATCTGGTAATACTTTCATTTATAGTATACTATCTATCAACCTATTCAATAAATAAATACTTTTATCTACTCCAATTAGACTTATAAATAAATGAATGTCTCCTATTGGTGTGTTGTATCTCACATTAAAGTGGATTATATTAAATAGTTTAACAATGTATAGTATGATTGATTTTATCTTGTTAGAGACCGTTAGATAATTTTACTCAGCTAAAATTAGACATGTACTAATCTTTTACAGTACTATCTTTCTATAATTCTATAATAAACGTATGATTATTGGGGGCAAAACTCTAAAGAGTATATTTTAGTCTTTAACACATTTTTTACATAAAAATGAACGTACATAACTAATAATTTTCACAATAAATAAACCGTATGATGAGATGATGAAATAAGTATAGTATAACAATTATTTTAGTGCGTATGGACAAAGTTTATGTTGACCCAGCTAGGATAAAAAATAGAGATAATTAAATTGATTAAAAAAATTTAATAACAAGATTACATTTTAGTTTCATCATGGGATGTGTTGGTGAGAGTGAAGTTTAGATAACAGTATCAATTTGTTGAATCGTATCATAAATTAATTAAGCAATTAATTAACGATTTGTTAAACCAAAGATTTTTCAAGGGAATAGGAGAACATATGTTTATTTTTGCTTTGTCCTCTGAGGCTGCTGTATCGTGTTGTCTATTTTATATGATTTAAGGCCAAGTGGAAAAAATCGAAAACAAACAAATTAATTGTGAACATCTAGAGTAATTCCATAATGTCTTATTCTTAATGTATATCCTTAATTTAACTTCTTTTACACGTACAATAATTTTGTAGTTGGATTTTCTTTTAGTATAAAAAAAACAATTTTTTTTAGGCTAAATTACATATGTAGTCCTTTAACTTAATTTCAGGTAACGTTTTAGTCATTTATCTTTTTTTCCCGATTTAGTCCTTTATTCCTAACAATATCAAATAAAGTATAAAAATATGAGTTTATTTGAAGATTTGCGTTACGAATTTGATGAAATTTGTATTATATTGAAGAATATAATTAATTTTATGAGTCTTGATTGAATTTTTTTTTGAATTTTTGTATAAAAAAGGATAACATTGTTGAAATTTTAAAATATAAAATATCAAATTGTCGCTTAAAATTAAAATAAATGACCAAGTCGAAAAAAAAAAAGATAAAAGACTAAAACGTTACCTGAAATTAAGTTAAAGGACCACAGATGTAATTTAGCCTTTTTTTTATTAACTCATGGTCTCAAAATTCAAAGACAAGTATAACACCGACTAATTCTGATTAACTTAAATCTTCTCGGTAATTTAAGTGTGTGAATGTTTATGAGTACAATACATTTCCGATGTTACTCCTATCCACCTTCAATCACATGGTAATAACATTTTTTTAATTTTCTAGACTAAAATTATGTTGTAAAATTGAGTGAAGATGACATGTTTGCATATGTTTAAGTTTCTTTTGAAAGGCACAATTTCCATGTTACCAGTCAAGTTAGGCAAACCACAAAGATTTATCTTGAAAATGCAAAATCTGTTTGTATCTGGAAAAAAAAATTACTTATGGTCACTATTACATCATAATAAATTAATTTTTTTGAAATTAGTCATCAAATTAAAAGTTGAAAAAAAAAATAACACAATGAGAAATGTGGTGATTGGTAACGGTTTTTTCAAACATGAAGAAGAGTTTTCATACAATGAGCCAAAAACCATAACACCTAACGAAGAAGTGGGAAAGCACAAGTAGCCACGTTAGTTTAACGAATTTCAATTTTCAACACTGACATCACTTAATTCAATTTATGACACTTTTCTTACCCTCTTCTTTTCCTTTATAAAACCCCTAACCTTTAGCTTCCAAATCCAATTCACAAAGAAACATATTAACAAAAACAAAAGAGAATTATTTTATTATAATAAGTTTAGAAATTAATTAACATGGAGTGTAGTGACACTACTAATTCCTCTGCTCCATTTTTTCATTATTCTCCTACTTCCTCATCTTCTTCACCAATACCTCAAGTTGTTATGAGTCCTTGTGCTGCTTGCAAGATTTTGAGGAGAAGATGTGCTGATAAATGTGTTTTAGCTCCTTATTTTCCTCCCACTGAACCTGCTAAGTTTACCATTGCTCATAGAGTATTTGGTGCTAGTAACATCATCAAGTTCCTACAGGTAGTTAATTATATCTACGTAGCACTGATATTTTAGATTGAAAATGTGTCTTGTGTTCAACATATAACGTATGTTGATGTTTAACATTTATATATGTAGTTATATTTAATTACTTCTATTTTCTCGGATTATAACTAATGCCAAATGTGTATCTATGTGCTTTGTAGAATAATATACTTGGCAAGGGTATAAGTTTTCAAAATCTTTGTTCAAATACTTGTTTTCTTGTCTTAATTCTACTTCTACAGGTACAGGGCAATCTACCCTTGTTCCTTTAATTAACATAATTGAGCTCACAATTAAAAGACTTAATTATGTTAGTTTATAAATGTTTTTGTGCCATTTAAGTTAAAATTAGAGAAATGAAACCAGGAAATGAATCTTGAAGATGTGTTGAGATATTTTACATATCTTCATACAAGTATTAATTTGTGCAGCTCTATAGTATTGATTTATAAGATCGTGTAGATTTTAACGTTTTTTTCTGAGTCAATAACATATAGGACTAGTCAAAAATGAACAAAAATGCAGTTTTATTTTTGCCTAAAAAAACATGCAAAGTTTTTAATGTAAATGAACACATAATTCCTCAAATAAATGCATTGTGAACCACCTAATACTAGTAACTAATATCTACAATTTGGTGGACCTCCTTGTAGAGTCATACTTAACACTCTCCAAAATTCTATGTCTTGACCTATAAAAAGAAACTTAGGAACCAGAATAATAAAAAATATTTTTTAATGTAAATTTCTATTTTATTAGTCAAGATAAACCATTGTAATTTTTTTACTAATGTAAGAGAGAAATTTATGTACAATATTATCTAATTTACTTTAATTTATGTTTTTTGTTTTTTAAATCAAAATAGGAACTTCCAGAGGATCAAAGAGCTGATGCAGTGACAAGCATGGTTTATGAGGCTAGTGCAAGAATAAGAGACCCTGTTTATGGTTGTGCAGGAGCAATTTGCCAACTCCAAAAACAAGTCATAGAGCTTCAAGCACAATTAGCCAAAGCACAAGCAGAGGTTGTAAACATGCAACTCCAACAAGCCAATCTTGTAGCTCTAATTTGCATGGAAATGTCACAAAGTCCACAAGAATCACCACAACAATCATTGGATAATAATAATAATAATGATGATGATTTCATTAATCCAAGTACTCCATATAGTAGCAACTATCAAATTGGTTTGAACTTCCTTGAGGAGAACTCTTTGTGGGAGCCACTTTGGACATGAAGGACAACTACTACTCCTTCTAGAATAAATTATAAACAAAAATCATAATTCAAAAATTAATATATCTGATTAAAAATTAAGATTAAATACATATTTTATTTTATTCCAAATAGAAATTTGGAGAAGTGTTTCCATCATGATCATCTCCTAAGGAGAAATTGAAGGGATCAAGCAATTTATAGTAGCTAATAAAAGTAACTAAGTAGAGCTAGGATGTATTCATGTAGGTTAATTCCTAGCATGTGGAAAAACTGGTTGCAGAAAAGTTGAATTGCCCACATTAATTAGAGATAAAAAAAATTATCTCTAATTTTGATGTATTAATATTTAGTGATGAAATTAGAGATAAATTTTATGCCTTTTATATTTAATTTTTCCATAATGATATTTATACACCTATAGTTTTTCTACATTCATTTAACATTTTTTTTATCTCTTACTTTTAATTATATCATTTTATTGTCACTCTCTATTTACTATGTGTCTAAGAGTTCTTGAAACATTTTTCTATAACAAATTTATAGAATAGGGAGCATTAGGCCACGCTGGCCAACAACCACCAAGTAGCTAGCTAAGTTTCAATATATATATATATATATATATATATAATAATAGCAGCTTAGTGATAACCAAAAGGCAAAAGATATTATCTTGATCGTATTTTTCTTTAAATATTATTATTATGTTAAATTATTCTTAGTCGAATAAACTCATTGCTAACAGGGATAATCTTTCTGATTGACTTTGTCTATATTTACCAATTTTAGTTCATGAGAAATGGTATTTGTCACACCAAATTGATAATAAATAATTAGTTGATGTAGTTCAAATATGTAAAGTACGTTTGGAGAGTTAATAGATATAACAAGTGCTTAAACAAGTTAATTATGTAATTAATATAATTAACCATTATTTTTAAGTATTTCAATTTTGTATGTAATTGAATATTTAAATATTGTGATTAATTAAATTCAAACTTGTGGTTAATCATTGTTAATAAGTTTCAACATATGTTATATTTAGTAAAAAATAAGTTTTAACACATGTTATATTCATTCACCATTCACTAATGTAATTAAATATATATTTAAATTGAGTTAACTAACTATTTTGTTAAGCTTTGGTTGAAATTAAGGAAGATGAAATAAGTCTACATTGTTTGAAATTGTAAAGAAAGAAAAATCTCAAAGCTATACATATGACTTAAATTTTTCATTACAATTCACTTCAGTCATAAACATTTTAAATTTGTATCTGATTATTTTATTTTCTTTTATACTCTTGTGTTGGAGTGTTGTGAGATGTAGTTTAAATATTTGATTTGAAAAGTGTTGGTGTATTGGAAACCGTGAGATTGTTTTAGAGAAGTTTATATGTTGTAATAATTTTCAGTGTTATTTTCTGATTGTCATTATACAACAATCATATGTTTTCTTTAACTTTAGAGTTTCAACACATTATTTTCTTATATTTTGATAGTGTTATTTAAATTTATCTATTTATTTATTTTTTCAACCGATTTTGTGTATTTTTTATGTCAAAATACCATAACTCTTGATCTATCCTTAAACCGACGATAAAATTAAAGATTATATTTCTAAAGCAACAAGTCTCATCCTAGAGTCAATTATGTTTCAGGGGCTATTCATGGTTGTCGAACTCAAAATTATGGGTTTTTAATTTTAATAATCCAATTTTTTTTTTTAAATTATTAATATACTCCCTTTTGAAAATTATATACCAAATTGTTCCTTTTTTTGACTCAGTTAGAAGTCGCTATTTACAAAAGCGATTTCGTTAAGAATTTTTTGTTTTTTTTATGTGCTTTAAAAAGTCGTCATTCCAAAAGACGTCTTCTATGTATCGTTATTTCAAAATGTGATTTGAAAAAAAAAATAAAAAAAAAACAAATTCTTAAAGAAGTCGTCTTTGCAAATAGCGACTTCTAACTAAGTAAAAAAAATTGATAGTTTAATATATAATTTTCAAAATAGAATATATTGATATTTTTTTAAAATAATTGGGGTATTAAAAAAAACCGAAAATTCAACCTAAATTCATTTCGGTATAAGAAAATCGTAAGTGATGAAATCCTAACATTATCAACCTACCAAATGGACAAAATTACATCACAATTAAGAAATTAACTTTAATATAAAATGCTCACATTAAAGCTGTCAAATAAGACTCAAATTCCTAAATCCCACTAAATAAGAAGGGTGTATTGGAATGAGATTTCAATAAAATTAATAGAATCTATTGGTATTCAATTAAGTTTTTAAAAGAATACAAATAATTATTAAAGTATTCAGTTAGGATTGTTAAGATTATTTTAATACAACGAAATCTAATGGTATTAATTAAGATTTTTTACAACTTATAAAATTTCGCTTGATATTCAAAAAGTATTTAGATTTTAAAGAATTGTTTTGTGGAGTGAATTTTGGAGAAAAAAAAAATTAGTTTAAATACATGAATCCAACAATTCCACAAAAACACTTGAGATTTCATGAGGCTCTCAATTTTTTGTCAATGACTCTTCAATATCTCACTATTCTAAATTCATTGTCATACCACTTTTATTTCTTTTCTTTCTCTTCAATATTTTTCTCATTATTATCAACTTATAATTTACAAAAACACTTATATTTTGACCCAAAATCAATAATAAATAGTTAGTTTTTTAGTCGACAAATAGTTGTTTTAATTGTATTTTTTTCTTTTCTTTTCATAAAAAATTCGCATAATTGATCTCTTAATTAAGTTATGACAATTTTGATTTATCTCTAAGATTTTTTAACTAAAAAATTATGATTATGCATATTTTAAATGACGTGATATAAAATATCATGATTTACAATAATCTAGATGCATTAATTATTTATATAACACTTTCTCAGTCCCATAATATTTGTCGCATTTGATCATTTATACATATTAAAAAAAATGATAAATAAAAGAAGAAAAAAAAGTTGATTTTACTAATTTATCCTTATCACCTATTGGTGTATTCTCATTTACAATAAATATAAAGTGAATACTAATAACTTGAGAGTGGTATATTTGTATTAGTTAAAGGGTACAATTGTAATAAAATAATTAAAATTATATTGAAAATCAAAATTAATTATTATTTTAGAACAAATTTTTTTTGCAAATATGACAATTATTTAGAACGGCTCAATTAAATTACAAACATGAATACTCTCATAAATTGATTCTTGATTGTTTATCTATTAAAGCGCTATTGCAACTGCCATCTACTCCTCTCCATCGTGGCAGCCATTGTGTCAGTTAGAGCAAATTTATCATATTTAGTTGTGTAAACATCATATCACGATGTTTCCTTGCGATAAAACATTGGAGTCTACCTTAATGGTTTTAATACCATTACCAATTCTTCGGCGAATCTTTTGTTCGTAAAACTCCACAGAGAATTGGGAAAGTAAATCAAAACCACAATGTGCTTTAGCTCATCTCATCTTCCAAAAAGAGGGAATGAAAAGTCTTCATCTATAAGTCCCTTGATAATTCGTATGATCACATTTGGGTCATATCAAGAATAAGTGGAAAAAAATTATACGGTAAGAAAACTTCATTCAAATTCTAAAATTAAAGCCATTACAATGAGATAGGATAAGAAGTGTAGGGGCATTTCCTATTCTTGAAAAGGATCTAACTCTAAATAAGTCTAGCTCATCAACTCCATTAAAAGACATATAATATGTATTAAATTTAGGGGCATCAAGTCGATCTTTATATCTAAGCAACAAATCTATTAATTGTTTACTCTTTCGGTTAAATACACATAAAAGATGATATCCCACAATCTTAAAATCTATTAAGTTATAGATATTTTTCTAGCTTCTTGATACACAATTTGACTGTAAGTTATCTTAAAAATGTATAACTTAACCATATGATCATAAATCAATTGAAGTTTGGAGAGCATATAAAAAAGGTGTCATCCACGTGAGATTATCCACGTTCTATGGCTTTTCAAAATGTTGATTTCAAGGGTATTTTCATAAATAGTTCAAAAACATACTTTGTCCATTCTAAAAGTGGAAACAAACAACACAAGAGATGCACAACCATAGCCACAAAATAAAGATACCAAAACTAAAATTGTTTACCTATATTTGGTGGTTTAGGCAGAGGTCGGAAAAAAATTAGATCCGAAGGTAGAGGAACATCCTCGAGCTGCGATAGATAAGGTATCCTTTGGCATGTGTGACCTTCAATTTCCAACATTCCTTTAAAGTGGTCCATTGAGGGAGGGAAGGAAACCATGACAATCAATGGAAGCAAACCCTAACAGAGACATAACTCTCGCAGTTAAACTATATAAGTTGCACATTAATGGTGATGGTGAACATGATAAATAAGTAATCAATTTTTAAAGGCATGGGATAATTGAGACAAAATCCAAAATTAATATTTTGATGATAATTAAACAAAAAGTTAATTAAGACTTCTAATTATGATTCTAAGTGTTTTGATATTTAACATGTGTATTTGAGTGTATTAAACAAGATAGGTGTCAAACATTACAAAACAGATCTTATTAAAATAAAGAAAGCTAAATTAGTTAAACGAAAAACGTACTTGACAGATTTCTGAAAAACGAAGAACGTTTTTCACATCTGCCTATTAACAAGAATGGTCAGATTTATATATAGGAATGTATTTGATAGATTTCTGGAAAACGAAGAATGATCAGCTTATCTCAAGACAAATTCGAATATCGTTCTTGGTTCACAAGAACAGTTCTGTTTTCAGCAAGAACATTTGTGTTTTGTGATTGCTTACCATTCACTTACTCACGACAATTGGACTATTTCCAACGACCAAATGAGCTCTCACAAGCTCTCCTGAAGTCTATAAATAAAGTCTTGTGATGAATAACATATCAAAGCTCAAAGTGTCAAGCAAAACATCACTCATTCAATCATACTCGAATCCTCTTGAGCTTCTCAATCATTCAGTTATGTTCTTAGTGTGATATTAGCATCAGTACTCACTGAGTTCTAAAACCTAGAATCTTTTCTCAAACACGAGTTGAACATACTTATATTCTAACAATCTCAAAAATCATTACTTTGTAACTCAAGGCTATATTGTTGACATAGCTTTAGTAGTTTGTAAAAATCATTTTATGATTTAAAAGGCAGATTGTAAAATCCTTTCTGAAATAGTGTAAGGTAATATGTGGAAATCTTTTCTAGGTAGAAAGGTAGAACTTTGTAGTAGATCAAGATTGATATGTGAAAGTTATGTGAAAACCAAGAATGTTCTTGCTTTGAGAACTTAGTGGAAAATCTCATAATTGTGAGGACTAGACATAACTCGTGTTGGATGAATCAGGATATATCCTTGTGTGATCTCTCTTTCTTTATCTCTATTTATTTTTTTGTCTTATAATCAGTTTTTATATTGATAAGTTAATATTGTTGTTTTCTTTCCATTAATAAAAAACGTTCTTCGTTTGTAACCAAAGTCAATCTTGAATTAAACACTTTAGTTTTTAACATAAATTTTTTTTAAATGGACAATTATAATTCAAACTCATTTTCCTTATAATTGACATTGTTACTTCAGATATTTCCATATTTCCCATAAAACTCCACATCTTTAGAAGATTGTTGTACAATAAACACATTCTCACATTTTTCCTAAAAATTGGATTGTCCTACACTTTTGTTTTAGCTTCACCTTTGTTACCAAATGAAGGACACAAGAGGTCGTCGCCCTTTGAAAGGGTGGCAACCTCCTCCTTTTATATATATCATCATCCTATTTAAAAAACTATGAATTCTCATTTTCCATAAGAATTTTTGTGTCTCTCTAACTTCCATTGACTCATGTGATTTCAATGCAAACTTCTCCATATAGTTCACATTATGTTGGATAATCAACTTAGTGTCATGAACGATAGAAATTTCAAAGATACTATCCATCAATAACTATAACTAGTGCAAAACAATTAAGAGGTCTTTAGTGAAAGAAACAAATACTTCCATCAATAATATTTTTTAACAAGTTTTTTTATCTTTATTTATTTTTAGACAGTAAATCATTTTATTATATTTATAAAGCATTAAATTAAATTATTAAACTTAAGTAAATAATAAACTTTATTTAAGAACAAATCAATTAGAAGAATCTAAATTCAAATTCTAAGTAAAACAATTCTTTTATCAAACTTTAATTAAGTTAAAAGTCAAACTCATAACTACCCAACCAGATTCCTCTTAAAACTATATGATTAATAAAAATAAAAGTTTATTAAATAATATAAAAAATTTAAATATTTTTTTGGTTATTGCAATTATAATAATTTTTTTATTTCGGTCTTGGTAATTTTTTTTTTTTGTTTTATTTACATTCCTACAAATATAATTTCATTTTAAAATAGTTATTCACTGTTACAAAAACTGTCGATTGACAAACTCTGATAGATGAAATAAAAATTAAGTAAATAATTACACTTATTAATTTAGACTAACCTGAATAAAATTAAAATATAACTTTTTTTTTAACCTGAACTCTACACCTCCAATAGAATTAAAATACATCAGTATTCTCTTAAAAAATTTAAAAGTGTTTATCTTTTTCATCTCAAAATCCAACTAATATCATATAAACATGAACACTTGAGTTCCATTAAAAATATAAATACTTGATTTTCAACCAAAAAAAGTGAGCATTTCATCTCCTTCATCCTAATCTAAAAACCCATAAAATATCAACTCATTTATCCCAACCAACCCAACCCATAAACCCCATCCAAAAACACCAAAAATCTCACCCCCAAACAAAACTCATAACAAGCAAAAACAAAGCATAAAAAGGAAAAGAACAAACATACAAGGCGATCAAAAGATAAAAACATCTTAAACAAAAATAAGTTTAAAGAGAGTTTCATGAGGTTGTTGGTGTGATTAGAGACTACATATTGAGGATTTTGAATTTAAATTTTTAGAGATTGTTGTTGGGATTTATAGGTGTATATTGGGGTTAGTTAATTGACCCATTCTTTCTTGCCTCTCTATTAAGGGAAAAATGATTTTAACTTTGGCGTAAATAAACAATAAACATGGATGTGTTAATGGAGGAGGAAAAAAAAGGTTTCGTAAATTTATGCAAATTTATAGTTGATGGAGAGGAAAAATATGAGGTTGGAGGTAGAGTTGTTGATAGAAAATATTGAATTAAATGAAGTATGAATAATGAAGGAAAAAAGATTGAGTTGGATGAACAAAAATTTAAATTGTGGAGTTGATAAAAATAATGATAAAACTCACTCTTTAAATTTATAATCGATATATACAATCTAAATAAAAAATAAAAATAAATATATAAATTATTCTAATATTTAAATTAATATTCTTATTGACACAAATTCACTTTTTTTTTTGTGGATTTACATTTTTATAACATGCATTTAACATTAAAAATCAAAACTATATTTTTTTAATATTATATAAATAAAATTCAAACAAGAAAATTTACACGAATAAAACTCAAAACTTATGTTATTTAAAGTATAAAAACCTTTTTGGAAAAGTGCAGCCACGTAGCCAAATAGAGAATATGAAAAAATCTATATAAGACTCTCTTGCTTTTGTACGGAAGAGTGGAAGACCGATCAGTTACTTTTCATGGACTCACCCGAAGACTTACAGTTCTTGTTATCGGCGCACCGCCACGCACTCACGGAGGCGGAAGCCATGGAATCCGATCTCGACTTCGCTTTCCATCTCCAGGTACAGGAAGCCCTTGCCGCTTCCCTAGTCAATCATCCCTCTTCCTCCATCGCCGTCACATTCGAACCACCCACCCTCAACGACGACGTTTTGAACGCAACCTCTATCCAGTTGAAAGAACTCGAAAAAATGGAAACCGAAATGAAAGACAGGGAATACAGCGAGAGAGTAATGCGCGAAGCGAGAGACGATCTTAACCGTCGGATTCACGATCAGAAAATGGCGTCGGAGATTCTCAATATGCCCGAAGACGAATGGGAGCAATGGGGAGGTAACTTCGAGAAACCGTTCGGTGAAGGTAGTAGTTCTTCTGGCTCGAAGAGTGGTAACGATGAAGGTGTTTCTTTGAGGGGACTGGTGAGAACGTTTCTTTGGCTGGGATTGGTGTTGCGATTTGTGATGTTGCTGATAATTTGATACTTGAAGTTTCTAAACCTGTTGTTGGTAGTGGAAATAGTAAAGTTGCTGTGGAACTTAAGGCTTTGATTGAAGCTTTCGATGCTGCTATTGCTTTGGACTTGAAGCGTGTTATTTGTTTTGGTGATCATTATCCTCTTTTTCAATTTGTGAGTCACTCTTTCTCTTATTGCTTGTTGATAAATATCTTAGTATTTCGCAATGCACCTTAAATATGGGCTTTTAGAAGTGGATGATGTGTTTGAAAGAAGAGTGGTGTGTGAGTATGCTGCTAATTTTATAATGTATGCTTAATCATGAATGAGATTCAAATCGTGAATTGGAAGACATGTTTTTTGAGTTGTTAATGGAATCTTATTATGAATTATAAGATACATGGTCGATAAAACTTGGCTTTTTTAAGTAAAAACAAGTTACATACTGAAAAACATAAGCTAATATATATTATAAAAGGACTTCAAAATAATTCAAGATTAACAAAATGACAAGAAAATGTGTCCGACTCCACAAAGTCCATGGGAAAGTAGTAACTCATCAAGGATGAATTGAGAATCATAATGGGATTCATGTCTAAAATAGATGCACATGGTGATTAGTCGTATTGATTGGGTTCAATTTTGTTTCGAATCGTGCTACGTCTGACGTGTATCGTAAATTAATGATAACCCTGTGTATAATTGAAACCGATAACAGTTAAAACATGGAAGGTTAGACTTTTGTTGCTTGTATAGTGTTTAATTTACTTTTTTTTAGGGCCATTTTTGTTTTAATGTGGCTTACTTGATTTCCATTTGAAATTTTAGAATGCTTTTTGGAGAATATTTTGTAATAGAAACTAGTTTTTGGAGCAAGAACAAGCTGGGGTTATTGACAAATCAAGGAGCATGTGTCCTTGCACTGCCATGCGGCTTTAATTTTGTACTCTTTTTTATGCGTGAGTTTAAGATGGTAGGAATGAGTGACTGTGTCATAATGTTGTCTATTTTGTGGAGGTTTTTGATATCTTGTTTTTCTGGTCAGTTAAGTGGAAAATGGCCTGCAAAACAGAGGAAAGTTGCTATGCTAGTTGATCAGGTGAATCTGCTTCAAAGAAAATTTGCATACTGCAGTCCAAGGCTTGTGGCGAGACATGATCAGAAATTTGCATTTAAGCTTGCAAAAGATGCAATTGTTTCTCAGTCAAAGAGACCTGCTGAATCTGGCAGTGTCAAGAGTATGAATGAAACTTGTGTCATTTGTTTGGAGGATACTGATGTTAGTCAATTCTTTTCAGTTGATGGTTGTCAACACAGGTATTGCTTTTCTTGCATGAAGCAACATGTGGAGGTGAAATTGCTCCATGGAATGGTGCCTAAATGCCCTCATGAGAAATGCAATAACGAACTTCTAGTTGATAGTTGCCGGAAATTCTTGACTTCTAAATTAGTTGAAACCATGCAGCAACGAAAATTGGAGGCTTCAATTCCACTTACGGAGAAAGTTTACTGTCCTTATCCAAGATGCTCTGCATTAATGTCAAAAAGTGAAGTTTTAGACTACTCCAAAAGTGTTATTGCCTCGGTAGAATCGCAACCCATGAAATGCATAAAATGTCATGGTCTTTTCTGTTTCAGCTGCAAGGTCCCTTGGCATAGTGATATGACATGTTCTACTTACAAAAGACTGAATCCTAACCCTCCAGCAGAAGATATGAAGTTGAAGTTTCTGGCAAGAACGAGTCTTTGGCGGCAGTGTGTAAAGTGTAACCATATGATTGAACTTGCTGAAGGTTGCTACCACATGACTTGCAGGTACTCTTGTAATATTTGATTTGTTTTAACATGTGTTATAAATTATAATCATTCTCTTCTAGAATATCTTTTTCTTTCTTTTTTCCTAACTATAAAAAGTCAAGGAGCGGGCATAATTTTATCAAGTTATCTGGCACAGAGTCATATGATGCAATGAGCAAGTATGGTTTTGGATCTTTAATCCACTTACTGGAGTTAGAAAAGATTTATACCATATCACTAAAGTTGTAAAGATATTTTATACTCGGTGGAGCTTCTTATGGACAGGGAGAGCCATGGAAGCCTTAATGTTTTTCTATTTATAATATTAAGGATAAATTGATAAAGATTATTATATATTTATTAACATTGATTGTTCCATAACAGTGTCACATTGGTAAAGCATCTTTAGATAAGTATCAGGTCATACAATCAAATCCTTAACAGTGTTGTTAATATCAGTCATGGCGGATTGTGGTGGTGGATTTTTTGACAACCATCATGGCCAATTTGTAAAGAATAATGACAGGGCCATGACATCCACAATCGATAGACTTTCAACTTTCCACTGTGGTCTGCCATCCACAATCGATAGCACTTTTTTTGAATGATAATTTTTGTTTCAATTGTACATATTACTATGACTCTTTAAAATGAAAAAATTGCTCTAAAAATACAAAAATGTCTTCTTTTGAATTGAATACTGGACACCTTGTATCGAAGAATATTTTCATCACTACACCGCAGTGTTAAATGATTATCAATGTGACCAATACTTTATTATATATATAGGTATTAATTACTGCAATTATGTTTAACTTTAAACTTTGAGTAAAATACGTGAGGGAAATGCTAACAAGGGCACTTGTTAACAAATCCAAAAAGGAAATATATTATGAGAAATTGTGTATTCAATGTCTTGAAATGTTAAAAAAGTGATATTTTTTATATAAATCTTATTTTTATTTCCAATACTTAATTATTTTGGCCCCTTAAGAAAATTAGCTCCTCCTCTGTTTATAGTTTATACTGTATAGAGCTAAAACTCCATATGACAACGTTAAGAAAATCTTGTTATGAAATTTTATGTCCATTCTGAGTCCAAGAGGTATAATTATACCATGGAAGTTAAGGTAAAAAAGACTATTAGACATGGAAAATGTATCTTGTTGCCAGCCCAGTCGAGGCGACGCTTGTAATACTCTTAATTTATATTCATTTAATATTTTACTGATTTCCATGAGTGGAAAACCAATCACAAGATTTTAATGGGAGGCAATTATATGTTGGCCTGTTGCTAATTTCATTTCTGGTCCATGTTATCATTATATATTTACTTTGTTGTTCTTGTGATTGCAGATGTGGTTATGAATTTTGCTATAACTGTGGAGCTGAGTGGAAGGACAAAAAAGCAACATGTTCGTGTCCACTTTGGGAAGAGGACAATATTTTGTTACAAGACCCTGATGAGGAGCCAGAAGCAGACGAGGTTAATTCTGATTATTCTGATGATTGGTATTAGGTTGCTGGAAACTTGACCTAGGTCTGGATTACTACTGGAAAATGTTCATAACTGTACATTGCTAAAAAGTAAAAAAGAAAACGAAATTCTGAATATTCTCTCACAAATGAACCCGATACACTAACGCTGGGTTTGATTAGTCATTTGGCTGGTTTATAGTTTATTCGAATTTGTTTATAAACTTGTTTATGCAAAGTAGAAATATCTGGTAAAAGGATTAATCTGCTAGTTTTAAACGTTTTTCAATGCTATTTGAAAATATTTTTGAGTTTATAGCTTAATTTAGTATTATTGTTTCAGTTTTACCCTAATTACACTGTTTATCTATATTTTTCAATAAAATGGGTATTTTTTTAAGAAAAAAAATTAAAGCTCGCAGTTTATTGAAAATATGAAAATTATCAAAAATATATTTCTTTAGATAACAAAATATTTACGTAAAATATCGTATCAACTTATTCTTTTAAGTTATTTTATTTGTACGACAGTTGGGGTCTTAATTCTAAGCAATTAATGACTTTGTTACCGCAATATTTTTTTGGTACACTAGGATGAAGCTTGACTATAAAGTTTAAGGTGGTCAAGTCAGTAAGATTTAAAACAAGTGATTTTTTTTTTTATGTTTTTAAAAATGATTTTTATGAAAATGTACTTAAAAATAATATAAGTTTTTTAAATTTATTTATTATTAATTAAAAAAAGTAATTTTAACAAATAATTTAAATATTCATTAAATATATAAGTTGACTTAAAAAAACAATTTACAATAAAAAAATCTAATTTTAATTTAACTTTAAAACTACTTACACGGTCAATGCTACTGATCAAAAGCATGACTCCAACATGAACAGATGTAATTAATTGTATTTTTTTTTAATTCTTAAATAAATTTTATATTTATTTAAATAAATTATTATTTTTCTATTCAATATTCTGAAAATTATGTTGAATTTATTGTTAAGAAGCTTAAATAAATTTTATATTTACTTAAATAAATTATTCTCTATACAGTTTAGAATCGGATTTAGTAGGACAAATTTTACTTAGGAAGATAGAAATATACACATACAATTATACAATTGTTTGAGACAAAATTTATAAATATAAACAATAATATATATTTATATATATATATAACAAAATAGTAATTTTTTTATAAATAAAATAAAATAATAAACATGTTGAAATAAATTTATTATTCAAGTAATTCATGCGAACATATCTATGAAAGCAATTGATGTCAACGTTTCGAATTTATGTCGTCGGACTATTGTACCATTGTGCACACTATGAAATGGTGTCCGATTGGTCCATATAAGCAGATTGTTCGATGCAACACGAACAAAAGTTGTACACGTCTCCCATAGTAGGAATATTAATATCAAGTCGAGAAATAAAAGCTCACGTTTCTTCAATTTTATCACCCTAAAAACATGAAACACATTTAACAATAGATAAGATTGTGTATGTCATCCATCAATACCATTTCCACCGCATAAAATTTATGTTTGACATTGAAATCAAACACAAACCTCAATTGCACAACTCTAACAACTAAATTCCATGACTCTTTTCTTGGAGAAATTGAAGCCACAAAATCTGATTGTTTTTGTCAGACATCGGATAAAGATAAACAAAATATGAATAACGAATCTTTGATAAAGAAAAATAAAAAATGAATTGTGTACACAGGAGATAATATAAATGATATTTATAAGAGAGACGCAAAAAAATGAGAGATTATCGAGGAGAGACGGTCAACGCATGACGGCTAATTAAAAAGGAAAGTCTGATGGCACTAAAAGAATTTAAAATAAATTTTTTAATTAAATTAATTTGAAGCGGTTAGTGTTTAAAAAATAATTGCCTTCAAAAAACAATTAATTGTATTTTATTGATATTATTTTTATTTTTTTATTGACCACTAAATTATCAAGGTGAAATGTTAAGTCGCGGTGTATTGCATTTTATTTTTAATTCATTTTTGTTGTTTTCTAATTGACCACTAACTTTTCAATTGAAGCATGTATAAAGTCATGATGTAACAAAAGTTTAATTTTATTCTTAAAAAAAAATGCACAATAAAATATTATTGCTATTAATATAAACTTGAAATATTCCTAATACTCTGTTTAAAAGACATGATTTGTGTAGTGTCTAGGATTAGTCATCAAACATGTGGTTTATTAGTAGACCACTTTTATACAGAGTCAAATTTATTCAAAAATTAATCAAAGATAAAGGTGAATTATAAATAAAAACGAATGCGCATCTTTCCTCGACAGTCCCCTCATATCTCGCACAATCTAGCCATTTGTCCTTGCTAAAAATTCAAAAACCGTCTCCACCTCTATCCTCCCCCGTATTTGTTGCACTATTCCTTCCCATGTTAGTATTATCATTCCAATGTTAGTATTAACTTAACAAGGAACCAATTTGCATGCTAAAATTTTCCCTGAAATGATCCTCATTTCTCAGTAACTCTTAACAATCTTCAAAATCCTAATGACTTCAAAGCTTCTCTTCATTTTCTTTGTCATCTCAATGAATTCAAGATCGTCGGAATGTTAATTCTTTCCATTGTCTTAAATCTCAAACATCGTCACTCTTTCATTTGTTGTAACGTTGTTTTCATCGGGAAGAACTAGGTACTCTCAATATAATTTTTGGGAAAGGAAAAATAGGATGTGCAATATAGTATATTCTATGTATAATATGACATGTGAGGTTAATTGTTCATGGTAATCCACTAGTATGCAGTGTGATCTTCGATTCACATTAGAAGTCACCGTATTTAGAAGTATATTTTTTAAGGGAGAGTGAAACAAAAACAAGTTTCTCTCAACTTTCTACTCTACACTAAATCTAATAAATTTTATTCGGGATTCTACGGTTATTTTCCATATATCCTAATTTTAACCTTCACGTTTTATAAATTATTTATTAGTTAATTTGGTTGAAAACCCATTATCAATTAATTAAAAGAGAAATATATATTTAATTTTTAGTGTGTTTCTTAAATTCTTTTTAGATAAAAATTTGAAAAAAATTATAATATAATAACTATAATTTATTGTAGAAATCTTACATAAATTAAATATTTATCATTAATCAATTAATTAAAAAATACATTTGTATTTCATTAGTATTGTATCTTTTCAGGATCTTTAAGATAAATTTTGAAGAAAAAATAATACACTAATTATATTCATAATTTACTTTATAAATTATATTATTCATAAATATTTTTCATTGGTATGTTACTTAAATGATGGCTTTTCTTGAATTAATTATAAAACAATAATTATAATTTACACCTATAATTTACTATCAACAGCATATATTAGATAAATACTTTCGTCTATCAATTAATTAAGAAATTATATTCTATTCATTAATATAATATACAAATTTATCTATTAACCACTTTGAATACGATATAAACCACTAAAATATATGACATTAACTACTTTTTAAATATATATCTACCATTAAAATACATGACATTAACTACTTTAGAGCATTTCTTCAAACCACTAAATCACAATACTCTAAATAAATAAATAATTCTTAATTTGTATGTTAAATAAATAATGAGATCTATGTTAAATTAATAATTAATAATTTATATTTTAGTGATTAATGAAATATTCAAAGTGGTTAATAGTATAAACTTATATGTGTCACACAAAAATGTCTCACTTTTAAAATATAAAAAATTGAAAAATATATATAAACAAAAATTTTAAAGAAAAAACATATTATACACGAGACAACTAGATAAAATTTTGATACACTAATTATAATTTAATTTATAAACTATATATGAAGAAAATGTTTTTCACTAGTATATTTGTTAAAAAATAGTATTTCACAAATCAATTAACTAAAAGAAAAATATATATTTCATTAATATATTGTATTTTTTGAATATCTCATTGATACAAATTTTTAAAAAAATTATAATACACTAATTATAATTTATTATATAAATCATACATAATATAAATATTTATCATTGATGATGTTCTAAAAGTTATAATAATATATGGCATTACATCAACGTCATGCTCTCATATTAGAACGGTTAATAATCTATCAAACAATACTATCTATAATTTTCAATAATATTTTTTAAAATTAAATGAATATTTTTTCCTTATCTTCCTAATATTATATCGATAGAGAATGCGACGTTTTGAAAGAAAATAAACAATACCACGAGTAAATGTACATATATTTTATTAGTTAAATATTATTTATTTTGTCTAAAAATATAAACAATCAAATACAAAAAGTTGTTTTGATCTATTTTTATTTATTTTTTAAGATGGAGTATTAGAAAATACATGAGTAAACAATCATTTTTGTTTTTGATATGTGATGCGCTCTCACTAGAGTCTTTAAAATTGTAAATAGATCTCTACATATTTTTTTTCTCAATAATTTTATGAATTAAATTGATCAACATAAAACACATTTCAGAATTAAATCAACTAACTAAAAAAATATTTAAGGAACAAAAAGATTAACAAAAGATATATTTGCAAAATACACCGCGTAGTCCTTTAAGTTGCACAAAAATATCAAATTGATTATTTAACTTTTTTTTAGTATCAAACTAGTTCTTTATGTTTGTAAAAGTTACAATACTAAACTATTTTTTTGTCATAACTTCATTTCAATCATATTAGTTATTTTTTTAAATGGTACTATAATTTTTGTTATCAATCATGTAAACAACATAATAAATTTCTATGTGATTTCATGACATAGTTTGAGATAATTTATGTTTAATTTCAATAATCTTAAAATGTGTCTTATTCGAAATCTCTCATTTAATTTTTTTGTTAAAATTTGATTGAGGGTATATGTTCTTATAATTATTGTAATAAAAACCTCTTATAAAATTACATGAATAAATTAAAAGAATTTGATATTTCAATTTTGTTGATTTGAAACTTAGATTATCAATATAAACATTTACAAACATAAAAAATAAATTTAACACTAAATAAAAAATAAATAAATAACTTATTATAAAAAAAATATTGATTAATATATTATTATATTTGAGTAATTTAAAAAAAATTGACAGAGAAATAGATAAGAATGTATGGACCACACCTTTGCGTTAATTTTAGATGGGTATGTACTATGTAGGTATTGAGGCAATAACTAGCTTTTGTATTTCTTAACGACAAAATACTTTTATACAAATAGCTAGCGTTGAACGTTTCGCAAATAACAATACAGATCAAGGCGTTAAAATATTAGATTAATTAAATTACTTTAAATCAATTAAAATAATGTAAAATTAAGTAATTAAAATTTTCTATATAGGAGTATTAGTCTTTTCAAAAATAATAATAATTTTTATTTATCAAATTAACACTAAAAATGCTTCAAAATTATTCTGTTTTCTATTAATTTCTATTTTTCGTAATTTCTTTCCACAACAGAGGACACTCTTATCAAATCTATTCCAAAATAGACCTTATCCTTGAGTATGATTTACACTATAAGTGGCTCACATCACTGATTCACAAAGCGTCTTTCCTCCGCAAAGATTACGTTCCCCAATCCTCCTCGGTATCATTTTGATTTGGCAACTCAATCCATTGTCCTATGTACCTTCCAAACTTTTCTCTTTTGGCGTTTTATAAAGTAATAGTTTTACTTTTTGTTTATGATTTCAATTGTCATGTACTATGCACCGGCAATATAAAAAATTTATCCGGTTAATATTTCATAATTATTTATTATTTATGAATGTAATTTTAAAAAAAATTATAATAAAAATTAAATATTTTTATTGATTTAATAATTATAATTGATCGACATTATAATATTTTTTATATTAATGATGTATATTCATTAATAATATAATAAGATTAGTTTTACATTTGATTACGTTTTTTAAATGTTAGCTGTGAGTGGATGTTTAAAAATTAATAAAATTTTAATAATAATTGAAAATATTATTTTGAAGTAATAATTTATACTCTCTTCCCTTTAAAGATAAAATTATAATATAATTGATCCCGATTTAATACGAGATACATTTTTTTAATTAAAGTTATATTATTGAAGTAAATATTTTAGTCGTGAAAATAAAGAGAACTATTAATGTTTACTTTTAAAAGACAATATTTGTGATCAAATATTTTTTAAATACTGATTCATGGTGGACTATGATCTATATTAAAATTTTCCTTGTTAAAATTATCTAATGTGTTTGTGTCAGAGAATTTTAGAGGAAATGTAATTTTATAGGGAAGTTAAAATCTTGAAGCAACTTATCTTGTTTGGATAATAAGTTTAGAAAATTTTTAAAATAAAAGGATTTTATGAGATATTTTGTTAAAGTAAAATTTAGAGAATTTTAAATATCACATAAAACTTAATAATTTCAAATTCCTTATTTACTTTACAGTATAAATCATGAAATGATCTCTACAATTCTTGTAAATTTACAATTTTGACCATATATGTTTCAAATTTTGCATATTAGTCCCTATTTTGTTTTGCAAATTGGTCCCAATTATTATCAAATTTTACAAATTAGTTCAGCAAACTTGCAAAATAGTCCATCAACTTTTGCAAATATCATTTTAGGCCAAATATAATTTTCAGTTTTGCCCCAAACATTTGAAATGTATACAAATAGTCCAATTTTAGAAGAATAATTTATTTATTAAAACAAAACAATTAGAAATGAAAAACATTTAATTGAAACATTTGAATTGTCTAAAATTTTAATTTTCCTTAAATTTCAATTACCCTATTCAAACACACTATAAGATTATTTAAGGTAAAAAATTTATGTTATTTTTTTTTTATTATTGAAGTGTGCATACATGGACATGGAGTTTGAGATTGTTTAAAACAAATGTTAAGAAGTGTTTTTAGGACACTTGTTAATAATTTAAAAATTGAAATTTTGAACTGAAATTATATTGAACTTTGTATATTATTTTTTGTGAAAGTATAAATTATGTTATTTTTAACATCAAAATTCTATTTTTGAATAGTTAACAAGTATAGCAAGATCCATTGGTTAAAAACAAGAAAAACCCGAAGTTTATATAAGAGATTCTCTCACCAAAAACCTTATTGATTAAAAGTAGAGAGTTTATATGCTACATTAACAATTTGAAGAGTTTTAGTATATTTGTTCTATAAATAAAAAAATTAAGGATAATTTTTATGAATCAAAAAGCTTATTTGTTGATTTTATATTTTAAGAAATATTATTTCATAAAAAAATATCATTTAATTATTTATAAACATTAAACTATTTTTTTACTTTTTATTATAAAAATATTCGATATTTAATATTATGAGTGATAAAAATTCAGAAAAAATTAAATTTTATTTTACTGTCACTTTTAGTAAATAATATTTAGATATTATAATTATATAAATGATAAAAAATAATATTTTTAAAAATATTAATTTAACTATTATTAATTTAAAATCTAAATTTATTGATATATGTCGAATTGGGTCATATGCCGTAAAAAATCTCTTAAAAATAGTATTTTAAGACTCAATTTCAAATATAGGGACGAAATTAAGTGATAAAAAGCGTGTCAAAGATACATTGAGGGAAAATGTTTTAATATAAATATATGAGTTGCTTAATTTTTCATACGATTGAAGCAAAATATATAAACAAACTATTTAAGGATTGCTTGTAAATGATGTAGCGTTATCAGGACAAATTTAAATTGAATTTTTAAATTGCGGAGGAATTAAATATACAAATTTTAATTTATGTATGTATGACCTTTATTAACATTTTTTTCTTTTATATCGTCAAAAAAACTAATGCAATCATCTTTTTAATCCATTTCATTTTAACTAAAAATACTGTCAATTACTGCCTACAATATAGAGAACCACAATTTAAATTTTGGTCAAGAGAGATGTCGATATTTATTACTCGACAAATTATATATTGGGGAGAGATCTTGCGATGAAAAATCCTAATAATATATAGGTAGAATAAAAAAATAATACTGTACGATTTATAAGGTCTAACTTAATTAAAATATATATATATATATATATATATATATATATATATCATATTTTAAATTTGAATTTAGATATCATAATTTTATGCAAATTTCTTTATTATTTGATTTAAACAAAAAAAGTAGCATCTGTTATAAAAAAATAAAAACAGTGTTTTAGATGAAATTATTTAAGTATCGTTCAATTTAATTAAAGGTTTTGAATTCATTTCTAATCCTAGAAATATAGTAGCCCAGTTGTGTTGCAAAAGATACATGATTTATGCACACAAAATAATTGTAATTAAAATAACAATGACGAACTAAAATAATGTGACACTAATGATAAATGTTTGAATTTCTTAAGATTCAATTATTATGGATTATAAAAAAAAAATTGCACTCAATAATTTATAGATTGTTTTTTTATAAATTTTGAAGAAAAATTGTTTTATGTTTGTGTGTCGTGATGAAAAAATATATATATTTTTTAAATCAATTATGAAAGGTAAATCTTTTTGAGAAGTTACTAAAAAACTTCTTATTTAAGCAATTTTTATATGTATTTTTAGATTATCATTTTTTCAAAAAAACTGTAACAAACAAATACATTTTTTTTTCAAAAGTGTTATTTTTTAAAGTAGTTTTTTTTAAGAAATAAAATGTAACAAATGAGTTCTTAATTATTTGATTAAAAAGTTTGACCTTTGCTCATTATATGGAGAAATATACACTAAAAGGTGTAAATTGACTTAAGAGATTAACCACCACAATTATATTATTGATATATCGTTTATAATACAATCAATGTTGGACTCTCTAATTCAATCAGTTGAATTGATAATTACGCATGATATCAATACAAACGAGTCTTTAAATTGTTGTGATAGAAAATCAATTAAAAACTGTCTAACTGAAATAAGATAAATTAAGTTGATCAAAATCAATTGCTCACCATATCTTATTAGTCCACTAAAAATAGAAAACTCAGTTATTTTATACCTAATACAATGAAAAACATGAAATGGGAGAAAAACAAGAAGAAAAACTAAAGTAAACACAAAAATATGAAAAAAAAAAAAAAGAAAAAGGAATAAGGTAGAAAAAACATAATAAGAATGTAAAAATGATGAAGAGAAGGGAAACAAGGTGGGTAGAACTAAGCAATAGTAGAAGAATTTATTCAGTCTTATTTTGGGCTAGGACCTTAACTATCCTAAAATAAGATGTAAAAAGACTGATTCCCATAAAATAGAAAACCTTATCGAATATGCTTATGTTCCTGATGATGTACAAATTGCTGAAACCGTTCTACCTCTTTTAAGTCCTTATAACATCTTTAAAAAACAAAGATCTTTCACTAGATCTATCAGAAACCTGATCACAACAAGTCGTCCTCACATGAAAGAATATGTACAATATTCAGGAGATCATCTGTTGACAAGACAGTCAAGACGATCTTTAAAAACCCAGACGAAGGAAGTAGCTCATCCTCTCAGATTTTCAAAACTCTAATGATTCAACCAGTGCTCGAGGAAGACTGGTGTCCTATCCATGTGGTTACAACAGATGGAAAACCCGTCTAGACAGACATTTCATTTGGGATGTAGATCCCACTAAGTGTGACCCAGACTGTGACTGTTGGATGCATGATGATGAGATGGATGAATATATCATCCGCCCTAAAAGGAAAAATAAAGGTAGGTGTAAACCACCACCACCTCCACAAAGAAGGACTGATCCGGACAATGGTCCTTGGGTAGGAATCCGAAAGAGAGCTCCTCCTCTCCAGATTTACGAAGAAGCTCTTAGGATCCTTAGAGAAGAAAACCTTATTCCACCAGATGACCCTGACCTCATTTCATGGTCTCCCTCAAATCATTATAAACCTTTAGAACCTCCAAAAAATATCAATCCAATCCCTTGCTTCATGTACTCAGCTTTTACACCAGAATATGACCAACAATTCTCTGCCCTAGAAAGAAAGGTATACCCAATCACAAACAGGTCATCCAAACCTTTCATACAACCCACTGAAGTCCAACCTGATGGAAAACTTAAACCTCTGACCCAGGCAGAAGAAGTTCTCAATTGGCAATCTGAGAACATGATTGCTCAAAATGACACTCTCCAGAACTTAAATAGGAAGGTGAATAAAATTACTGAAAAAATAGAAGAAACAGATGACGATCTCAAAGTTCTGTCTCAAAAAATGCAAAAGCATTACAGAACCTTGAAAGCTCAAGTTCCTCAGCTAGATAATTACCTAAGAAGGATGTTAGAAGAAAGAACCCTTGGCCAAGAATTTGACCGAAAAGAAAGAGAAATCAGAATGTTACAAGGCCAAGTGAAAGAGATTGATGATTTCTTGAGAGCTTCCAAAGAAGCAAAACTTAAACCTGTTGAAGACCCTTTCTTTAATCCTCCTAACTTTCCTTCCTATTTCTCACGACCAGATAGACCCTCTCCTTTCTATCCAACATATGCTTCATCACCACCAGATTACGCTAAATACATATCATCAGGCTATATACCAAAATCTGCCAGGACTGAGAAAGCCTCAACCTCCAGGTCCAAAGAAAAAACCACTTGCTTAAGTGTATCATCCTCTAATTCCCAGGATGTCCCTGAAACACCTCCTCCAAACATCCAAAAAGAAGAAATCGCAGATAAAAGTTTCCAAGCCATGGCAATCATAGAGAACCAAAAATTCCCACAAGAAAGTAATTCTTTTCCACAATCCTCAAGAGGAAAGGGTGAAGATTCCTCTTCCTTTGAAGAAAATGATTCTTCCAAAGATGCATCAATTGATGAAAGATCTGAATCCTTTTCATCAGCATCAGAACAAGAATCAGAGTCTGAAAAGAATTTTGCGAACATCTCCAGACTTTTCATGGTGAATGTAAAGGAGGAAGGATCCATTTATGAAGACTCACTTGAAGAAAATCTAGTTTCTAGGAAAACAAAAATAAACAATGGACCATGGTTCACGCTTGATGATATACTACCCAGTCTTCGGAGAAAGAGACTACTTGAATTTGGCGCCTGACTTGACACTCAAATGATGAAAATAGGTGCAAACACCTATAAGATCATCGAATAATTTTGCTGCAGAATGACAGACACGTTGAAAGAATGGTACCATAATCTTGGTAGCTTCAAACAAGACGAATTACACAGATTGGTGAATACTGCTGCTGTCCTTGGAATTCTCCACAACGAATTCATTGGTGATATGGAGATATTTGATAAGAAAAGCAGACAATAGTTCTTTGAGATGAGATGTTGTTCCCTTAAAGTCAAAGATCTTGAGAGACATTATCAAAGAATGACCCAGATGTATTATGTCCTCAATGGATTTAATGACCATAGTCTAAAGAATACATATATCTCCTCGCTGCCTCAAGAACTCCAGCCAGAAATCCATAGGATGATAGCAGCCGCTCAAAAGGATGTTAAAGCCTTGAGTCTCGACCAGATACATCAAATAACACTAGAAGCACTTGAAAAGCTATGTAGATTGCATCATCATTTCTCAGAAATTGTACAACATAAATCCAAATTCACCAAGGCATGCAAGAAGCCTTACCTGGAAATCAAGTGCAAAGATAAAAAATGCAGCTGTTCAACAAGAAAGAAACATCATCGGCAAAAATACACCAAACCTTCAAAGATCTTCAAGAAGGTGATGAAAATGAAGGCTTTGAAGTTCTTTAAAAATAAGCCATTTATGGGGGAAAAGGAAAATCAAAGGTGTTTTGTTTGTGGAGAAAAGGGACATTTTTCTAAAAGATGTCCTAACAAGACCAACAAAGCCGCCAAGTTGATCAACTCCCTCCAACCTCTAGAAGATGATCTAGAATCCTTGTATTCTGAACAAAGCTCTGCCGATGAAGAAACAATTTTCGCTCTTCAAAACTCCTCCTCAGATAACTCTTCTTCAGATGAAACATCGTTCGCTGAATTAGAAGATGATGGATGTTTTCCTATTTACTCATTCAAGGAAATAGGAAGCACTTTACCTACTCCTCCTCTCCCTTGTGTTGAGATCCATGTCCTCGCCTCGAAATTTTCTCATCCAAAGAAAGTTATAGCCTATATGGATACTGGTGCACAAATCACAATGATGAACCCAAGCATTCTCCCTACGGAAGCATGGGTAAAACATACTGCATACTTTGTAGCAGGAGATGGAAAGACTTTTAGGACAAGTTTAATGACAAAAGAAAAGATTGGAATCAGATTCTTCCCCGAATGCATAGTTTGGACGAAGGTCATTGGTAGTAGCCTCCCAAACAAAGATATTGTTGTGGGAATTGATGTTTATTCAGCATCAAATAGGCTTCAAATTCTCCATACAGGGATCAAATTTAAGCGAGATTTTAAACCTTATTCAGGGATATTGAAGTTATATTCCCTTTCTGAATTTCCTGCTGGATACGAAGAAATCAAATCCAAACTGCTCAAACTTTGTGCAGACAATCATGGACAATTTTCTCATCTAAGACCTTTATGGACAAACAAAGACTTTTTTTGTCCAACTTCCCTTCAAGCTTAATGAGGATATCAATCCAACCAAAGCTACTCATACAGGAATAAGTCCATCAGATTTAGCTTTGGCCCGAGAAGAATGCAATCAGTTACTCAAACAAGGTCTGATAGAACCCACAAAATCAGAATGGGCTTGCCAAGCATTCTATGTGGAAAAGAGATCTGAAAAATTAAGAGGGAAAAAGAGGTTGGTCATTGATTATAAACCTCTTAACCATTTTCTGAAAGATGATAAATTTCCCATTCCGAAAACCTCTTCATTAAACATCTTCCTCAAAGATGCTCAGATCTATTCCAAGTTTGATATGAAGTCAGGATTTTGGCAATTGGGTATTGATCCTAAGGACCGTTACAAAACGGCGTTTTGCATTCCTAATGCTCAATACCAATGGACAATATTGCCATTTGGGCTTAAGGTAGCTCCCTCACTATTTCAAAAGGCCATGACTAGAATTTTTGAGCCCATTACCGATAGTATTCTCATCTACATCGATGATGTGTTGTTATTTTCGAAAGATGAAAAGGCTCATAAAGAGTTATTGGGCCAATTTTTCCAAATAGCCCAAGATCATGGAATAATGCTATCCGAAAAGAAGAGCCAGTTAGCCTAGACGGAAACCGATTTTTTGGGAATGCATTTCTCTCAGGGAAAATATCAACCCCAACCTCACATAGTCCAAGAACTGTTAAATTTTCCAGATGAAAACTTCACTGTAAAACAAATTCAACAATTTCTTGGTATAATTAATTATATCAGGAATTTCATCCCGAAGCTTGCTAGGTACACAAGTCCACTATCACAATTGCTTAGGAAAAATCCTCCTCCATGGGAACCAAAGCATACTGAAGCTGTCAAAGCCCTGAAGAGGATTGCACAGACTCCACTTGCCCTAAAAATTCCTGGAAATGGGAAAAGAATTCTACAAACTGATGCCAGTGATCATTATTGGGGTGCAGTCTTGATCGAAGAAATAAATGGAGTAAAACATTATTGTGGTCATGCTAGTGGACAATTCAAGGAAGCCGAAAAACATTACCACACCACCTACAAGGAAGCACTTGCCATTAAGTTGGGAATACAAAAATTTGACTTCCACCTGAGAGGTTACTAGTTTGAGGTCCAAATGGATAATTCTTCTTTCCCAAGGATTCTCGAGTTTAAGAATAAAATGCCTTCGGATCCCCAAACTCTTAGGCTCAAAGATTGGTTTTCTAGATATGATTTTACAGTAAACATATCAAAGGAAATCAAAATTTGATTCCTGATTTACTTTCCAGGCATATGAAGCCTATCCAGATTGTTACTAAAAAACACACATTTCCATTGATTCTTATGATGAAATCACTACCAGCCCATGGCTCTATAATCAAAGATTTTCCTCCTGGAGTGGAATCATCTTTTTCACCATCCAGACTCAAAGAGTACGCCAAAAATAATCTTTTTTATTTTATGGTGAAGATTATGAAAGAGATGAAAAGATTTCCAGATCACTCCCCTTTCCATATAGACACACCGTTCTACTTACCATTCATGATAGACCCAAAGTTTAAGTTTACTGAAAATCATTTATGGTATATTTGGTGTGCAACTAGCTTGTATGTTATGCCTATCTATGTCCCAACTGAAGCAATGTACAAGCACCTGACAGATCCAAAAAATCACAACTCCTTGATTTGGACTGCACTTGGATGGTACTCTCCATTGGAATGGTGGAGAAAACAATTAGAACCGGTCTTAGACTAGGTCAAAGGAACAAAATTAACACAAGAAATTGTTAGTAAACTTAAGACAATTTTCATAATACACAGACCATATCTGACAGATTCTAGGACTAAACTCCTCATTAGCGCAAATTATGCTGATCTATGGGAAACTGTTGAAAATTATCCTCCTAGTTTAAAGGTTATGAATGAATTAGTGGATTATCTCAATTTTATTAATCTTCATAATCAAGGAAAAGCCCAAGCTGAAACAACCTGTATCAGTCATGGAGATCTTCCGTCCCAATGACAGCCGATTAGTCCAGAAGAATTTTCATGCATCGGTCATAAAGTTCTCAAGAATTTTCAATGGCAGGTAGGGAGGATACAAGAAACGGGAGAAAGCTCTACTCGACCAGAACATAACTCTGAAATAAAAATTGAGCAACAACTTGCAAAAATGAATTTTGAAGATAATCCCATGGATATGGATACTGCTGAAAATCCCAGTGAAGAAACTTTGAAAGAGATGCTAGAGGACATTTGGCAATATGATCCAGAGTATTCTCCTAGCTATTTTCCAGAGGAGTACTGGTATGATCAGAATTCGTCCCCAAGTCACGAGTCTATCTCTAAAGGATAATAAGTCCAAAAGTGTCATGATGATGTCTTGTATAATTATTGCATGTCTTGTATAATTATTGCTTGAATAGTCTTTATTTCGTCCATATGTGGCATAATAGTCAAAAAGTGTCATAAATGTGTCTCCAATAATTGTAAAGCATTCAATAATGCTTATCATAGGTCTTGATCATGAATAGTGTGTAATAGTCAAGGTGTCATGATTATGTCTCCAATTATTGTAAAGCATTCAATAATGCTTGTAAAGCATTCAATAATGCTTGTAATAGGACATGATCATGAATAGTGTGTGCTTTGTCTTTTGTGTAATTCCTTGGCTATAAAAGGAGAAGTCTTGTAACATTTGAGCTCAAGGAGCATTCGAAATAAAACCTTAAGTGTTCTTAAGTTAAATATGTTCTTCTAAATTTTCTCTTCTTTCTGAAAGCTCTAGTTATTATGTTCATATCATAAACACTCTATTAGAGATGCAAGTATGCTCTACACTCGCCTCAGTTATGAGGATCTTGTGTATCAGAAAACATCTGACTGTTGATCCTTGCTACGGTCCTTTCTATAATAAGATTGTAGTTTTAATTGATAATTTGTGCCTTGAGATTTGTAAGTCAATGGATGACGTTTTGTTATCTCGGTTTGATGATTCAATTAAGACTATATCTCATGATATGAAAGGCTTCCGGCCAGCTTGATAGTCACATTTTTTTTGAGTAAAAATAACTCATTTTATTTTATCAACATGAGAGACACAATACAATTCAGAAATAATAAAAATAAGAAGAACTAGTCTATAATAAAGATGCACCCTACTAAACAATACAAAACACGTCACATTTTATTAAGCTATTATACAATTATCATCGATTTGAATGCAATTGAAATCTAATTGAATCAATAACTGGTTCAATTTTCCAAATATTGAATAAAACACGAAAATAAATAGTAACGAGAATAACTTAACAATAATGATTAGGGAAAAAAAGAGGCTATTTTAATCTAGGCTATTCTCTAGTGCAATAAAGTCTCCATCTAAAATCTCAATTCCAAACCCACCAAAAGGCATTTTAATTTTCCTTCACTCACCTCAGAAGTCACCACCACCTTTTCTTCTCCTTCGTCATTTTCTTTTGGGTCCATTTTTTTTTGTCAGCATTTATAAATTCCATTTCATTTCCGCCACACCACACTACCACTCAATTTTAAAATAAAAATAAATTAGAAAAACAATACTTCTTCTATTTTAAAATAAATATTTTATATAAATTTAAAAATATGATAAATTAAATAAATTTTACTAAATAAATTATCTTCATCAGCCATTGATTTATTATATTTATCATAAATTTGAAGAAAAAATAATAACTTAAAATAACATTTATAATATTAATTAAAATATATAATTAAAAAAGTATTAAAAGTTAAAAGTGACATGTTTAAAATAAATATATTTTATAGACGAGTTCTGCTTCATAAATGGTCAAATATTAAATAATAGATAAAAATAATCAAAAATTATAACCCGTTAATGATATTTTTTAAAAATAACGACTATTGTCAATTCAATATAATTTACTTTTATATATATATATATATATATATATATATATATTGAGTTTAATAACTATGTAATGTTAGTATATATATATCAATATAATTTACTTTTGTATATATATATATATACTGAGTTTAATAACTATGTAATGTTAGTATAAAAATTTTTACACACTATTGTTTGAGCGATTGCTTATTGATAAATTTTTTAATAAGATAATAAAATAAAATATTCATATTTATTGTTAGTATAAAATTTATTCACACCATTTTTTACTTACATATATTTTTATTTTTATGAAATACTTATAATTTAGACATTTTTTTTAGTATAAATTATTTCATTAATAAAAATAATTATTTCAAAAAAGAAATAATTAGAATTTTAAATACTTTTCAAACAGCTTCCCCACCTGTTTCCAAATTAGATTTTGACTGTTTTGTAGTAAATGCGAGTGTTTTTGTGGGACTGTGAAGATTTAACTTTTTCCGACCCAAAAAACTTTGTTGTTTCTATCCAAATCTACACTTGTATTCTTTTTCTTCAATCACTGTTCAATAAAAAAAATGTGGGTATCACTGTGATCCCAAGTTCCAAAACCAACATCATGAATCGTGGGGAGTGGATACGTTTCAAGGTATGTGTAAGGGAGTTCATGATTGGGGTTTCAGAGTTAACAGTTGAGTTTGGAAAAGGTTGCAGAGACATAGTGAAACAAAGCTTAGTGAATGATGATTCGTTTATTGTTAAGAAATTTGGAAAGGGTTCTTACATTGGGAAAAGAGTAAGAGAACCTTGTAACAAATTGTTAGATAAATTGAGCTTCTTTAATCAGTATTTGCCTGAAGATAAGGACCCAATTCATGCTTGGTCTGTCATATTCTTCGTTTCCTTACTTGCTCTCTCAGGTTAACTTCAATACTGCATGTTTCCTTTTTTGGGGTTTTCAATAAATGGTTGGTTTTTGTGTTTTTTGTAAGTTTTTGGTTCCTAATTAATGTTGTAATTAAGTTCAATTTATATATCTTGATGTTTGGAGATTGTATTAGGAATAGGTTAGTTTTAAATTGAGGTTGCATTCCCATGTCTTATGTTAGTGGTTGATCTGGCCTCAATTATGTTTGTGTTGCGGCTATGGAAATTGTATTATGTATTAGGAATTGGTCAGTGTGGGTTTTAAAATTTGAGGTTGTATCCCCATGTTTGATACTAGTGGTTGATCTGGCGTTTGCATTGCGGTTGTGAAGATAGTATTATGAATAGGTAATGTAGGTTTTAAATCGAGGTCGTGCCCCCATATTTGATGTTAGTGGTTGGTCTAGTTTCAATTGTTTTCGTGTTGTGATTGTGAAGATTGTATTAGGTATAGGTTAATGTAGGTTTTAATTAAAGGTCTAGTCCCCATGTTTAATATTTTAGCAGTTGGTTCGACCTCAATTGCATTCTTGTTGCAGTTGTGGAGAGATTGTTTTAGGAATAGGTCAACATAGGTTTTAAATCGAGGTTGCAGTTCCATATTTGATATTAGTGATTGATCTAGTCTAATTATGTTCGTGTCGAGGTTGTGGAGACATTAAAAACAGGGTTGGTACAGGTTGTTGCCGACCATTTTTTGAAACCCCAATTCTCAATGTTTTATGCATGAATCCTAGCTTTTAGGTTGTTTGAAATTTGATCTTTCTTAGAAGTTTATGTTGTTATGTTTGATGGTTGGTCTGCTGAATATCTGGTTGACTATGCTGACTTATTTGCAGCTTTGTATGTAAATTTTGAGTATGATCCATCTGCCCCACTTGTGAAGCAAGTATTTTTGCATCCTGCTAGTGCTACCCGCATTGTGCTTCCGGATGGAAGATACATGGCATATAAGGAGCGAGGTGTTTCGGCCGACAGAGCTAGATTTTCAATTATTGCTCCTCATACTTTTCTTTCCTCTCGCCTTGCAGGTTGTTTGAACTTCAAAGCTTTCATTGTTTGGTTTGAAGTTTGTGTCCACCCTTAGTTTGAAGCATCATTTAATGTTTTCTTTTTGAAATTGTGTTTGAAATTAGGAATTCCTGGAGTTAAAGATTCACTGCTAGAAGAGTTCGGCATTCATTTGCTCACTTATGATCTGCCTGGTTTTGGTGAGAGTGATCCGCATCCCCAACGAAATCTTGAATCCTCAGCAATAGATATTTCGTTTTTAGCCGATGCTCTTGGTGTTGACAAGTTCTGGGTTATTGGTTACTCAAGTGGAAGCAAGCATGCATGGGCTGCACTTAGGTACATACCTGATAGACTTGCAGGTACCAATTGATCTTTTTTGTCTTATACTTTTATTTATTACATGCAACTTTTAACTTTAAAGACATTTGGAGCTTTTGTTGAATAGTATATATGTGTCACATCAATAGAAGTAACAGGGTTTTTCAGTGAGAATAAGCATGCTTAAAATTGATCTGTCTAACTTTCAGGTGCTGCCATGTTTGCTCCCATGGTGAACCCATATGATCCTATCATGACAAAGGAAGAGAGACGAAGAACCTGGAACAAATGGACGCGGAAAAGAAAATTCATGTACTTCTTAGCTCGAAGGTTTCCTAGGCTTCTTGCGTTCTTTTATCAGCGAAGTTTCTTGTCAGGGAAGCATGGTCAGATTGATAGGTGGCTGTCTTTATCTCTTGGAAAAAGGGTAAGGGAACCTTTGCTCATCTCTTTCTCTCTCTTGTCTCAGCCAACATGTCTATATATGGCTAGTGCCAAATGCTGAAGAATTTTTTTGGCATGCTCAGATATAATTCATTTATGCCATGACTTGTCTTTTGCTTTTTTATATCAATAATATTTTTGGTTTGCTGCAAATGATCTTTTTGATTGCTGGGGTGGAAACATAGTTGAGATGTCAGTTTCCATTGAGATTCCTCTGGAACCCATTTTTGCTTCAAATAAGAAAAGCATAAATTATTATTATTGAAATTTTGTTGAAGTTGATAGCAATAAGACATTTTAAACATGCATTGAAATTACAGAGCCGAAGCTCACTAATCTAGCTAATTACGTGTAATGTAAACTTGGCGTTTCCAAAAGTTGGCCCTGAGTGCTTAGGCTATCCCAAGGGTTTTAAATATTTTACTTGTACATCTTATGGAAACTTTTCAGGATAAAGCACTGATGGAAGACCCAATCTACGAGGAATTCTGGCAAAGGGATGTGGAAGAATCAATCAGGCAAGGAAACGCTAAACCCTTTGTGGAGGAAGCTGCTTTGCAGGTCTCAAATTGGGGTTTCAGCCTTTCAGACCTTAAGTTGCAGAAACTAAAACACAATAGGAACGTCCTTAGTTGGCTTAAGGCAATTTTCACTGAAACTCAGGAGTATACGGGCTTTCTCGGTCCAATACATATATGGCATGTGAGTGCATCTACGTTTTGATCCTTCGACTCCCCTATATGAAGGTTCATTTACATAAATCATTCAGTAATATACTTAATCAGAATCTCTGCCTGCATTTTTCTAATCTAACCAATGTCAACACAACCTTTATCAGCCATGACAACGAGCAAATATGAAAATATTAACTTTTATAGGATATACGAAAAAGTATGTTGCATAAAAACACTATTATATACATGTAAAATTTACTATACTAATACTACACTACATTCCTGGACATCATGATGTTTTTACACCAATTTTAAAATCATTTTACACCTCTCTATTTCTCTCTTTTTCCATATGATCACTCATGGCATCTTCTCTCCCTTCCCTCTCAAGGTTTATACACTCCCAAGGGTGTGAAAATATTCAGTTCCAATAATTAATCATACTACTCCATTGAGGACCCAAATTCTCCGCTGTCGGGGAATCCGTGCAGCCACACTGTTAGCAAGCCTGGACAGTCCTATCAAGAATAGACAGTTCAAGTTTTTACTTTATTCTTGATTAAATCTCTGTAAATCCAGTTTGCCAAGCAGACAATTCAGATTTTCTGTCTATGTGATTACATAGATTTTCTAACTGCAGAGAATCCGGATCCCTATATCACAAACATGGAAAGAAAGCATTTAATAGTTGAATACAATTAATAAACCAAGAAGCAAGTTTTCACTTCTGTTTCTTTACTTAATTCCCATTTGGTATTATTGATATAAAAATTTGTTGTGTAATTATCTAGAAAGCAAATGAAATAGAGAAAGAAAACTATGTTTGCATGCTCTAATTATATTTTCATCTATGTGACATCTTTCTGGGGTTGAAAATAAGACTTATTGCAGTGCAAATGTTAACAGGGAATGGATGACAAAGTGGTTCCCCCTTCAATGACCGATTTCGTGCATCGCGTACTACCCGGAGCTGCAGTACACAAACTCCCATATGAAGGCCATTTCACCTATATATACTTTTGTGATGAATGCCACAGACAGATATTTACTACACTTTTCGGAACCCCGCAAGGCCCTCTCAGCATTTCATTAGAACTAGAAGCCAATGTTGAACAGCAAGAAGAAGCAAGCAGTGGTGATTGCGCCACCGATTAATAGAAGTATACACAACAGGATATAATGCTATTTATTTTTCTATTTTTCTGGCCAACATCACAATTATATGATGTGTATATACATATAGTTAAGCTTCATTTCCAGTGGAGAAGTATAGGAAAGAAAATAAAATCAGTGTTACTGCCCCTTCTTTTTGGCTGTTGAACTGGTCTGTCTATAAAAAATGTATTGAGTCCTGTTTTTTTACGCAATAACTGCTACTACTGCATTACCTCCACCTTCCTCCTAACAAAATAGTAGTACAAAATTTTGTTTGAGTCAGATATGACCCAACAATCATCTTCACATGAAAGGAACTCAAGGAATTTTGTTGATTTTCATTGTAGTGTTATTTACCTCAAATTTTTTTTTTTGAAAGAGTTAAGTCTCATTCTTCCCTCACAAAAAAACACAATCCAGATTATTTTCTGAGAAAAAACACTAGTCCTACAAAAATAAATCGAAAAATGTCAGTCTTTGAACATAAAAGAACGCCGAAGGAAATATCAATTAGGATTCTTCTTTTTATTTACAATATACAAATATGTTTTTATTCCATATCTCTAATCATGTATAGTAGTTGAAAAACTTCAATTCCAACTCATGTCATGTTTTGAATGCGATGGAGAAATCTTCATCATGTCTAGGTTCCAAGTATGAACAAATTATGTAATTTTGATATTTCAATTGAAGAAGAAGAAAGAGAAAAGAAGAAGGTGAACTTCTAATTCATATTTATAAAAGTTTTTTTGGATCAATTTGTTTTCAAAATATTAATGTTGTAAAGATCTAAATGTCTTTAACTTCCTATTAAACACATATAACGCCACATAAATATATTTTAATTTAAAAATACTAAAAAAAAAAGATTGATTATGTGTCATATTTTTTCATAAAGTACTAAGGTATCCTCATTTTAAATATGCGTCACATCTATTTAATTTTTGTTCAAAAATTAATTCTAGCATGAAATTGATCTTCCTACCTTTTTATTTTTGGGTGAATTATTTCTCCCAACAGTGAGATACACTGCACGCATTTTCTATATTTTACCATTAATAACTATCCTTGCAAGAATTCATGGTTGCCCGCTCATCACTTTCTCTCATCTTCCTAATGATTATTTTATTTTTCTTATACTCATCTTCCTAATGATTATTTGTAGACAGTTAACATGAATTCATCCCAAAATTTAAATATCAGTTCATATGAGATGAATCATATCCGACACTTGATTTGAAATCTAATAATAGAACACAACAAAATAATTAGAATCATAATAATGTTTCAAAATTTGTATTATTTTTCTACTTGTAATATTTATTTATCGATGATGAAATTTATATGAAACTCTATTAAAGATTTAATTCTTTAGAATAATTGAATTAGTCAAGCTCACAAAAATTATTATAGTGTATAGGATGTATAACAATTAGGGGTAGGAATATGTCAGACTTTGAAATGTCTGAACTTTATCTACGATTAATATTTTACACTTAAGTTTGGCTTACGACATATCATAAGTTTATCATAGTTTTTTTTTTTTGCGACATTTTTAAAAATCTAGTCTGACCTGAAAACCTGTTTAAAAACCTTATTAATATTAAAATATTTAAATGTTATATTTTACATATCTATATATATTAAACAAAAAATAATTTTTATTTAAATTTTTATTTGAAACAAACACCATTTAAACTTTAAAAATGATTTTTAGTTTCAAATAATAGATTATTACCTCTGAAATAAATATAGAGAGCGATTGCCTAGAACGACTACCAAATATAAAAAGATTACCAAATATAAAAAAATTACCAAATATGAAACGAGTGATTGCTTAATTTATAGATTTTAAAATAAAAAAATATTATTAATAAATAATAATAAAAAAAATATTAATAAATAATAAAAATATATATAAACTCAAACCTAATAGACTTTTTATAATCTTTACTGGCCTATTTCTATTAGTAATAAGAATCCAATGACTCTTGAAAGAATAGACCATCATAAACTACTTTAACAATAGACCATTGTGATACCGATAGATTTTCAAGAACTTAAACGAGTGTTTTGTTTTATCTTTAATTTCCCTTTACAGTACTTACTAATATGCATCGCTCGCACTGTAATAAAATCAAAGATTCCCGTATTCCACGATTTAGCATCGTATCTCACCTCATAAAACAAAACCACGTTACTTGCCAAGTCTCCGCTGCGAAGCAGCAGAGTGCAATATCGGCCGTGTATGCTCTCCCTGTCACTCACTATTTATAACCGTCATCCCTTGAATGTCGGCACCGCATAGACTACTCTGTAATCTCTCTCACTCTTCCTTCAAATCTAGAACCTTCTTTTTCCTTCCATTCTCTCACCCTTACTTCACCCTATCTCCCTCACTACTACCAATGCCTCGCAATCAGGTATTCATTTTCACAGTTCGTTCACGATACCGTTTTTCCGATGATCGGTTCAAAATGCTTTAATGTTTAATTTGCTGAACTCAGAGTTTTTTTTTTTTTTTTTTTGCAGCGAAGTGGAGGTCACCGCGGTGAACCAAAATGGATTGCGAAACCAAAAACTGAACCGCGAGAACCGGTTATTGGAGATGCGGAATCGGTTGAAACGGTTACTAACAAACTTTCTGGATTTATTATTGGTGAAAATAGCGGCGTTCAGAATGGTAATAAGGTTAGTTCTCAAGGTTCACATGCGATTTGGAAACCGAAATCTTATGGAACTGTTAGTGGAGGAGGCAGTGTGAGTGAAGTTGAAACCACACCGGTGGGGAAAGTGAAGGTTGATGGTTCTTCAGGTCTTGGTGCTGATGTGAATTCAGTTAAGAAAAGTAGTGGTAGTGCTGGTTTGAGTAAGTTATTTAGTGGTAATTTGTTGGAGAATTTTACTGTGGATAACTCAACTTACGCACATGCTAGAATCAGAGCAACTTTCTATCCCAAATTTGAAAATGAAAAGTCGGATCAAGAGGTATATATTTACGATTCATTTCTGTTTTGCTTTCATGATTGGATGTTATATTGTTGGAATTTGTTGTATAAGTATTTCAAGAATTTATTAGAACTGGTATAACAGGATTATTACTATCACTAAATTATGATTCTTTTATTGGTGGATTACGAGAAACACACAAACAATATTATAGATGGATGGTCTATGGTTACAAATGGTTCCCTCCAGAAATATTCTAGAGTCTTGGTCTCTCCCTTTCAAGAATCAGAGAATTTGGCATCTGCTTCCAGTTTCTAATCAATAACTGCCTATCGCCTCTTTTGCAATAACTTCTCTATTTATTCTTATTAATAAATATAACTGCCATAACTTCTAATATTTGCTGATAAGAGGTCTAACATAATTTCCTAGTTTACATGTTTTTTCTTCTTTATATTTGTTTGAGTCTCAGCCTTATGGGATATTAGACAATAGACAGTCAAACACAATTTTTATGGTAGCTGCTGTAGTATTTATATATATATATAAAGCTTTTATAGTGGGTTAGGCTTCAAGAGCGTTGGAGTTTAGGATGTTGAAGGTGTATGAAATGAATTAGGATCCTCACCATTTTCTCTCTCCATTTCTCCTCTCCACCACTATAGTTTTGAAGTGCTTTAGAGTGTATAGAGAATATTTGGACCTAGGTAGTTAATTCTAGATAGTGGTGCATCACGTCAAAACCCAAAAGTGGGATAGTGCGTTTTGGGATATATGAGATAATTGCTATTTTTTGAACAAATTACATGAATAATATTCTATAAACCTATATTTAATGCAAAATTAACAAATGACTCAAACTCTAAAATATTCATAATTAGTAATAAGAATCCACAAATCTTACTCTTAGGTACTTTTTGGTAACGCCAATAAGCTAGTTTATAGCTTGTTAAACTAACTTATAAATTTGTTGGATTAAAAGAGATGTGTTTAGTAAACAAGTTTTTCTCACCAGCTTCTCGCTTGTTGAACTTATAGTTTATATCTTTTTCACTCACTCACCTACTAGTTCACGACTTCACGTATGTAGTTCCTTGCCAAAATAACTCAAAAAAATAAAAAGAATTTATGTCATTCATCTTACAAGAAATTGATTAAGGTATGTGTTGAATAAGAGAAAATGAGAGAGACATGTGGTGAAACCGTGTGTTTGAACTATACAACGGAGTCTGTTTTATATAGGCTCAAGGCAATAAATACGAAAATAAATATGGGAGATATTATCCCTATTTACATGATATGTAATAAATATAAATATATTTTCAACACTCCCCCTCAAGCTGGAGCATATAAATCATATGCACCAAGCTTGTTACCTATATAACTAATTCGAGGACCTCTCAGAGACTTAGTGAATACATCTGCCAATTGATCATTAGAATTAACAAAACTAGGGGGGATATCGCCTGATTCGATCTTCTCCCTTACAAAGTGACAATCTATCTCAATATGTTTGGTCCTCTCATGAAAAACCGGATTAGAGGCAATGTGCAATGATGCTTTATTATCACATATTAATGTCATCTGTGTTGCCTCTTCAAATTGAAGCTCTTTGAGTAACTGTTTCAACCAAATGAGCTCACAGGTCACTAATGCCATAGCCATGTATTCAACTTCAGCGCTAGATCTTGCAACTACACTTTGTTTCTTACTCTTCCAAGATATTAAGTTTCCTCCAACAAGTACACAATACCCAGAAGTGGATCGCCTATCAATGGGTGAGCCTGCCCAATTGGCATATGAATAACCAACTATCTGAGTATGTCCTCTGTTTTCATAAATTAGACCTTTTCCTGGAGCACCTTTAATGTATTTCAAGATTCGTATCACAGCATCCCAGTGTTCTTGACAAGGAGAGTTTAAGAATTGGCTTACCACACTGACTGCAAAAGAAATGTCTGGACGGGTGACTGCGAGGTAGTTTAATTTACCAACCAATCTTCTGTATCTCTTTGAATCTAAAAATGGCTCCCCATGATTAGGTAGAAGTTTGATATTTGGATCCATAGGAATGTCAACCGATTTGGCATTCAACAAACCTGTCTCTTTAAGAATATCCATGGCATATTTTCTTTGTGAAATTACTAAGCCGTCCTTAGATTGGGCTACCTCAATACCCAAGAAGTAGTGGAGCTTGCCAAGATCTTTAGTTTGAAACTGATGAGATAAATGTTGTTTCAATTGGAGTATGCCCTGCTGATCACTACCAGTTATGACAATATTATCTACATAGACAATCAAGTAAATGCACCCTTGGGTTGAGTGGCGATAAAAAAGAGAATGATCAGCTTCACTTCGAATCATGTCAAATTGTTGCACTATTGTGCTAAATCTACCAAACCAAGCTCGAGGAGACTGTTTAAGACCATAGAAAGACCTCTGAAGTCGACAAACTATGGTAGAGGACTCCCCCTGAGCAACAAACTCAGGTGGTTGCTCCATATACACTTCTTCTTCAAGGTCACCATGCAAAAAAGCATTTTTAATGTCAAGTTGATGTAGAGATCAATGTCTGATGGCTGCAATAGAGAGGAGTAGTCTAACAAAGGCCATCTTAGCCACAAGGGAGAAAGTATCACTGTAATCGAGGCCAAAAACTTGAGTGTACCCTTTTGCTACCAAACGAGCTTTAAAACGATCAATCTTACCATCAAGACCAACTTTCACTGTATAAAGCCAACGACATCCTACTAAAGACTTTCCAAACGGTAAAGGAACCAATTCCCATGTACCACTACTCTAAAGTGCACACATCTCGTCAATCATTGCTTGTCTCCACTCTGGGTGAGATAAAGCTTCACCTGGAGATTTAGGAATAGAAACAGAAGACAGGGAAGACAAACAAGTATAATGCAAAGGAGAAAGACGATGGTAACTCAAGTCAATGTAATGAGGGGTTGGGTTACTAGTAGGACGTATACCTTTACGAATAGCAATAGGAATATCAAGGGTCAGATCCGATAAAGAAGGAGGTGGCGGTGAATGAGCGTTTGGAATGACCTCAGTATCAAGAACAAGTGGAGGGACATGTACAACTGATGGTGGTTGACGACGACGGTGTGTCTGAAGAGGTTGTACAGTTGGAGGATCAACAAGAGGAGTCTCAAATGGGACAGTGGGAGGGGCCACAAGAGGTGTCTCAGGTGGGGCATACGTAATAGGCTCTAGTGGTAAAAGAGAAGGTGAAATAGACTTTGGTAGGTCCAGAGGAATAGTTGCAGATAAAGGATCAGGAAGCAATTCATAGTATGTAACAAACTCAAAAAATGTGACATCAGCCGTTATGAGATATCGTCGAAGAGTAGGAGAATGACAACGATAACCTTTTTGGGGCCGATGATAACCAAAAAAGATACATTTTAATGATCGAGCTGAAAGTTTGTCAAGACCAGGAGTGAGATTGTGGACAAAACATGTAGATCCGAAGACCCGAGGAAGAAGTGAGTGAAGAGGGGTACTAGGGAAGAGGATCGAGTGAGGGACTTTGTTAGCAAGAGCAGACGAAAGCATGCGATTTATAAGATAGCACGCCGTTAGACCAGCATCGCCCCAAAAGCGAGATAGTACATTACCATGAAGAAGGAGAGTACAAGTGGTTTCAATAAGGTGTCGATTTTTGTGTTCGGCTACCCCATTTTGTTGAGGTGTATGAGCACAAGATGTTTGATGAAGAATGCCGTTAGAGGTCATAAAATTTTGAAATTGATGGGACAAATATTCACGGGCATTATCACTGCGCAAAGTGCGAATGGATACACCAAATTGAGTTTTAATTTCCTTATAAAATTGTTCAAAAATAGAAAATAATTCAGACCTATTTTTCATTAAAAATAACCACGTACAACGGAAAAAATTATTGATAAAAGTAACAAAATATCTAGACTAAAAGTGTGGAAATAGTATGAGAGGGACCCCAAACATCTGAGTGAACTAAAGCAAACGGGGAGGAAGCTCGTTTATTAGCTCGATCAGTGAAATGGCTACGAGTGTGTTTCCCTAATTGACACGACTCACAATTTAAGCTAGATAATTTGGTTAGATTAGGTACTAATTGTTGAAGTTTGGGAAGACTCGGATGACCTAACTGAGCATGTATAGTAAGAGGAGAATATGTGGTAGGGCACGCTGTTGATGGGTTTGAGAGATAATAAAGGCCATTAGACTCACATCCGACACCAATTTGTCGTCCTGATATTTGGTCTTGCAAAGTAACATTGCAATTAGTAAATGTGACAACACAGTCATGAGAACGAGTCAATTGGCTGATAGAAATTAAATTAAATGGACATCCAGGCACATAAAGGATAGATTTAACTAACAGAGTGGGGAGGATTTGGACAGTGCCAATCCCTTGAGACTGTGTTTGGGAACCATTGGCTGAGACTATCCTAGGTAAATAACCAGGTGTTGTGAGAGAGGAGAAAAGAGTCTTATTACCAGTAATGTGATCAGATGCACCAGAATCGAGAATCCATGGGCTATGAGAAGGTGAGATGCAAACAGGTGAATTACCACTTTGTGCGGCGGAAACAACGGAACTCGAGTTCTGACAATACTCTTTCCACCGAAGAAAATTTTAATAAGTAGCCATAATCAATAAGTAATTACCTAAAACCAGCAGCGAAACAGTGGCGGAAGAGGGTTTTTTTTTTTTTTTTTGCAATGAACCGCATGATGAATAGTGACGTGCGATGGACAGTGGACTGATTTGCTGAAAAAAAAATGAACGAAAAGCGACAAAGAAAGGGTAAACCGGAATTGAGACACGGTCTACCGGAAAAAGAAAAATCTCACCGAAGGACAGTGGGTCCCGGGGTAATCACGGTATAGGGTTGTCTCTCTTAATAGGCTCTTTTATGTCAAGTTGTAAACTGTAAATGAGTTGCATTGTTTTTACGATTACTATTTATACATATGGAGCTTGTTAAACTTTTAGAGAACTATTTAAATTTATGTTTGTATTGTAATAAAAAAAGAAAGTAAATGATTTAACATAAAAAAGTAAAGTAAAGTAGGAAAATTGATTAAAAAAAAGAAAATGAAGTAAAACAATACTCGAGAGAGATTGGATAAAAATGTCACATTTTTTGTTATTTTAAATTAAATAATTATGTCCTTTTATGTCATTTTATATTGTTAAAAACTAAATTTACCAAACACTTTAATTTCAATTAATTAACTTTTCAGCTATAAGTCATAAGTTATTAGCTAGCTTATAGTTTAATTTTACCAAACGGAGCCTTAGTCAAAACATACATTGAAATACCAACAAAAGTCAAGGAAATAAAGATGATGCATATTGAAGTCTTTAACACAAAGTAATAAAATAACTAAATATTAAAACTCAAATGTATGTTTTAGCATAGGAATCAAAGATAAGCATCATCTTCATTAGCATAATATTTCCTGTTCTTCTTAGGTGAAAGTAGAATCTACAAAACAGATAAGGAAGAAATAATAGTGGGATATCGTTGGGAAACGTTGGGATTAACTACGACTTGATAGCGGGATCTCGCCCGGATCTCATTAGGATCTTGTTTCACGCTGCCGGGGCGCACCAAAAAGCGCTGGGATTAACTACCTAGATTTGGCCCACTAAATGTTACATAATTATATTTCTATTTTCAAAACTATGGTAATGGAAGAAATGGAGTAGATCGTAATCTGTATGAAATGATGCTCGAGATAGATTGAGAGAAAATTGAGGGTCAGGTGAGGAATTATAATGGAAGGGAGGGAAGTGATTATATACATGTCTGGGATTTGGTTTGTCAATGGAGGGGAGAAATTTTAATGGAGGAAATGTGTACATTTACTTACTTTTTTATTTCTTTTTTATTTTTTATCTTTGTAATATTTAATATCATATTAACTAAAAGGATATTTAAGTCCAAACTTTAAACAAATATTATCTTTCCTCAAAATCCCTCCCCTTTTGGAGAGAAACTAAAGTTGGCCCTGGATAGATTTTGCTTCCCTCCTCTCCAAAAATTGACCCAACCAAACGAACTCTATTCTGAATTGTTCTTGCACTCAAGGTTAGTACAAGTATTTATAGAGTTCGGCATGGTTAACTAATCCTGTCTCAGTTATGTCAAACTAACTGAAAGGTAATTATCTACTATAACAGTTATGACTACCTAACTTCTGTCTGGAGCTTAACTAGAACTTAACACTGATGCTATGCTCTGGATAGAACTTAATAGAAGGAAAGAATTAATATTTCCAGAAAGCAACTTTTGTCTCTTGAAAATATTTTTTTTTGTTATCCAGGATGCTTGCTAATATATTCCTTCACATCCTTGCACATCGCACAGTAACACCAAAAGTTCTCTCATGGATGAATGAATCAGAGTTTTTAAGTGTAGACTTGAAGAGAATGATCCCAACAGCCACATGGGCTGTTGTTATGTATGATCCCAACTTCTTAGAAACAATATTGAAGAGTAAATTTGTTTTACTTGGTTGTGCATGAATTTAGTCTTTAGGGTTTTTGACTGAGAATTGCATTCTTCTGGATAATGAGATCATTTTCTCCTTTATGCCTTTACCTATATTTTTGTATTTTGAACCTTTTACTTATGGGTATTCTATGTTCTTGCAGACAAGGTCAAGGATGATTGAGCTGGTATCAAAAGGTTTAGTCACGTTAGAGGTATAATGGTTGTAGTGTTTGTGTTTGCATACAGTTTTGTAAGTTTTTAGCTTTCTTTTTGTGGTTAATAAAAACTAGTTGGATGAACTTTGATTGGACTGATTTTCAGCGGTGGACTTGATTTTATTGACTTGTGATGCAGGTTTCACTTAAACACTCTGGTTCTCTATTTATGTATGCGGGTCATGAGGGTGGAGCTTATGCAAAAAACAGTTTCGGAAATATGTATGCTCAGGAGAGATTATGTCTTTCTTTATTTTCCCCCTTTATATTTAGCTTGCGCCTGATGTTTTCTCTTTGCTTTGATGTGATTGATGGTCATGAGCAAATGGTGAATAGCATGAAACTATCAGAATGATTTTTGCTAGGAATATGATTGTAGCGATCCATTTCTGAATGCATTTACTTTATTATTCCACTTTACTCAACTATTTTTTTATGACACCATTTATTTTCTGTTCAGATATACTGCTGTTGGTGTATTTGTTCTTGGGCGGATGTTTCGGGAGGCTTGGGGAACTGAAGCTTCAAAAAAGCAGGCTGAATTTAATAATTTTCTGGAGGTAAAATTATGAAGGAGTAAGAAAGGATGAAATTTAATAGCATTACTGCTAATAAGACATTTTCAGACCTGCTTAATATATTGAGCTAAAAATTGTTATATTTTCTTTCCCAAACATTGTTAACTATTTCCACATCCAGACCTTATATTTTATCTGCAGAATTCAGGGTACATTTCCTTGTTCAGTTGTGGCGGTCTGAGGAGAGTCGTTTAATATTACAATATGAATTGGCTTAATTTGAACATTTGCTGTTAAATCTGCCGAAAATTTTCCCACTTTTTATTTTGTTGGGTTGTGTTTTTCGACAATCCAACCACCTACAGGGTTGATGCTTAAAGCGTATAAATGATTAGGTTGTGTATGATAGCTTTTCAATACATGGTTTATGATCATTTGGTTTTCTGTATTTCATGTTTTGGAGCTAGACATGCTTGCATTTTGTTTATCATTTTGACTGAAGATATTTCTCCCCTTCCTAACACACACTTTCCACTACATGTGGCTGTTAATTGTATTCACTTGTATAACTACAAATTGATATACTGTAGTATTCTGTTGCTACTTTCATTTAACTTTATTATTTGTTGTGTTCAAGCTGAAGAAATGAACATTACTAATATCTTTTCTTTCAGAGAAACCATATGTGCATATCAATGGAATTAGTAACTGCTGTTCTTGGAGACCATGGGCAACGTCCTCATGAAGATTATGGTAAAATTCTTTTACTTTTTGGTTCAGAAAAATTGTTGTTATTTTGAACAATATAGTGTTTTTAGATTCAGTTGAAAAAACACGGTCCAAATTGGAAAATATAATTCAAATCATTATCTACTAAAGGATGAATTTAACTTTCAACTATGGCCCAAATTTTATGTATAATTCTTATTGTAGTCCTTTTGATTTTTTTTCAAACTCACCCCTATATATCTTTTTTATTCATTTCAATCCTTGCCGTTAGCATTACCCTTGTCTGACACATCATAAGACATAACTCTATACAATGAAGCATATGATGTGTCTTATTCCTTCTGATACACAATCTTCAATATTGGTGTAATTGAAAGAGCCATGGTTCATATTGATAGGAACCCGAACCAAGAGAAAAAGAAAACTGTATTATTAATGTAAAAAAGATAACTATTACATAAGGTAACTCCTGTAATCCCAGAGCAAAGGCTCCTCAGAGAAGAAATAATTTTTCCTCCCTAAACCACTAAGGTTCTAACTGAAAGATGATTAATAGTAACCTCCCTCTCTTTCCACTATCCCTTATAACTAACTTTTCCCCTTTCTCTAATTTGCTTCTTTGGATAACTCTAAGTGGGCCTTGGACATTTGGCCTATAACTACAAGTACACTTAAGATACCTATCAGTTTTCTTCAGTACCCTGAGTTTAAAAGGGAATGGGTTTGTACCAAATTGTCTGAGTTATTTCTGACATGGAATATTTTGCTGTTGTAGGAAGCTAAGAACGCTTCCAACTTCCGTTATTTCTGTTCAAAGTTTTGTAACATTTGTTTGATACGAAGTTTTGCATAACATTATTTCATATATGATATGTTCATTGATATTTCTTGCTCTGAGCAGTGGTGGTTACAGCAGTCACTGAATTGGGCAACGGAAAGCCAAAGTTCTATTCAACTCCCGAGATAATCGCTTTTTGCAGAAAATGGCGATTACCAACAAATTATGTTTGGTTGTTCTCAACAAGGTGAATATTTAGTACTTGTGTTTGATATAAAAAATAAATTTGTACATTAGGATCTGTTATAAGGAATGTCAGTACACGAGTTTCAATTTTCAATTAGATTTTGAATGACCAAATGATAAATTTCTGTTGAACTAATTATTATTTTATTTAAAGTGTTTGTCTTTGGCTATGTTATTTCATGGTGAACATTTTGACTTGGATTTTATCATTGATATCATCTGCTTAAAGTCTTCAAGAATATAAAAAAATTGGTTTCACTTTGACACCTTTATGTAAATGTAGAAAATCTGCCTCTTCCTTCTTTGCTGCCTTCGATGCCTTATGTGAGGAAGGTACTGCAACTTTGGTATGCAAGACTCTTGATGAAATTGCAGATGTATCTGTACCAGGTATGAATGTTAAGTCAGCATTACTCATTTAACTTGACCTTTTGTCTCATGCCCCATATAGTTTCCAACAGATATTAAACTTTGTTCATTTTGGGTTATAAATTTAGACAATCCCCACTGCACTAGCATCCATGGGATGATCGAAAATGATGACTCAGAAAAATCTGTTATCAAAGCCTTTAAATGAATGAAGGGATGTGATGAATTTATGTCACTGTTGGTAGTTTTATGCCTGTCTTCAAATCCTTCTGTAGGCCTTCTGCTTTCGCTCCCACTTTCCATTCCATTGGCGTTTAAGCGGGTCCGGGGCCAACTCGTGAACCGGATCAACATAACTTTAGCTGAAGTGAAATAGGTTTGGTTTGGGAAGTTGATTCAGATGGAAAGGAAATGAAAATGATCTGGGTTGGGTTGGGATGGGCATTGACATAAGAAAATTGAAATGTGATCGTGACCCAATATAGCTTTATTTTCTATTAAACTTTTTGTTTTATATTCTCTTTTTATATCTTACCCGATGATGCGGCCAGAACAAACTCAAACATGCTCAAGCCCCCTACCCTCTCCCAAAGTAAGAAACTATCGAACCTAAGCCGGTCCAAACTGAAGGTTCTTGATTGGTTTGGATCCATTCCTCCAAACCCAACCCGATTTCACTCCTAACTTCCACCACCGACTAGGTATATTTTCTGAATATAATGTTTCAAAATTAAGTTTGTAGTTGTTGGCTTCTTGTAGTCTTAATGTCATGCCACAAGTATTGTTAGTTTCAAATTTCAATATTTCATTTTCATCTATCGTTTGTCTCATCTATGCATTCAAGTATCTTTGCACGGGCTTTTTGTCAAATTCACTGCATATTTACATATATTTCCATAATGCAGGCTCAAAAGACCATGTGAAAGCCCAAGGTGAAATTTTAGAGGGTCTTGTGGCCCGTCTTGTGAGCCATGAGAGTTCAAACCATATAGAGAAAATTTTGAAGGAATATCCCCCTCCACCTGCTGATGGAGGTATGCTTATTGATTCTCTAAATATCATGTGCTAGGCTGCTAGCTGCTTTGATTTTCTTAGTTGATGCCTTGTTGTTTATTACTCTACTCTTTATTTATCAACATATTCATTTCATTTTATGCCATGTCATCTATGCTAGTTATCTGAGAAAAGATTAGGAATGCCAAACTTTGGGGTAAGTTCGAGGTTCTTGAAAATCAAATTGTAATTACAAACAAAATAGGATTTTTCTGATGTAATAATTACTTACCCCTCTCCTAAGTATAAGCATACTTTTGCGACACTCCTAAATGGTAGTCAAAATACATAATGCAAATTAAAATAATACACAACTTTTCTTTTCTATTTCAGTTGCCCTTGATCTCGGACCAAGTCTAAGGGAAATTTGTGCTGCAAATAGATCTGATGAAAAACAGGTACTGGGTAAACCATATTATCATGATTCAGAGTTGTGATATTGCAATTCTTGATGTGGATATGGATCCTCTCATTTTAGCTTATATCGGCATCTTGTCAAACTAGGAGAGACAGTGACTTAGAGACAACAGTGGAACCCTATTTAGCAGGAAGTTGGGTTGCCCACTCCCCCTGTTCAGGGTGTTGTGTCTGTCTGTCTCTCCAGAACAATGGAAATATCATTTAAGCACAAAATTGGGTGGATCTGAATCCAAATGGAATTTAAAGTAATTCACTATTGTGATTTGGAATGCTTCTGCAGCAAATGAAGGCGCTTCTTGAGAGGGTTGGTAGCTCTTTTTGTCCTGACTATACAGATTGGTTTGGGACTGATACTGCTGATATTCATTCAAGAAATGCAGACAGATCTGTTCTTTCAAAATTTTTACAAGCCAATCCGGCGGACTATTCAACAAAAAAATTGCAGGTCAGTCTTAACTATCATACATTTAACCTTATGGAAATATTTTACTTCACCAAATCGTGTATTACAAATTTTGTCGATGTGTAAGTTGGTAATATGTCCTGGCTTTTATTATCCTTTCCCATGAATTATTTCCCTGTATTATGGAAGAGTATGCTGTAGATTTTGATAGCTTCAAGTTACTGTTATTTTCCTCAACACATGATTCAAAGGGTCTCCCACTTCTCAAGAAGCATAAATATTTTCATTTAAATTTCCCTTGCAGTTTAGATTCCACTTCTTTCTAACAAATGCTTTCCTGTCTTCTGTTCATTTCATAGTCATTGTCATAGCTTTGGTCCGGTTTTGAATCAGGAAATTGTTCGGTTGATGAGGGAAAAACGCTTACCTGCTGCATTCAAATGTTATCATAACTTTCACAAAGTTGATGCCATATCGAATGACGATCTTTTCTACAAAATGGTCATTCATGTGCACAGTGATTCTGCTTTTCGGAGATACCAAAAAGAGATGAGGTTTACTTTCAATCTCATTTTCTCCTCGAACAACCAACTTGCTAAATTTTCTAAAGAAATCTCTTAGAATCTTTTCATTATTTTACATTATATATTTCTTTGATACCATTCGAGTTACGAAATGTTTGGCTCTTTCAGGCAAAAACAAGGATTATGGCCACTTTACCGAGGTAAATATTATACTTTCCTTTCACTTTAATAATAACCAGTTCATTTGCCTGAAAATTGTAAGCTAGTGTCATTGGCTTTCTTCTAGGCAACTAGATGTGTAGTTATCTACATGTGGCGGTCTTCCTTGCTATTAGAATTCAAAGTAGGATTTGTTATTCCTTGACTGCACAACTTCCTAGGTTCATTGGTAGAACTCCTAGTCAAATACAAGTTCCTAGTATTTGAATGTAATTATTATAAATTCATTATAAATAGAAGATGCGTGATCTTGTTTCAGACACCCAAGAAATACACAGAAACAACATACTTTACATGGTATCAGTAGTGGTTCATTCTAAGGTTGCTCTCCTTTTTCCAAGTGTGCTTTACCATTCCAGATGTGTGTGTACTGTTCCAGTGCGACCCACTACCACAGACCGCCGCACAATCCTTTGACGAGCATAGTGACAATTTTTGCGGCGCCAAACTCTGACGCACGCGCCCCCACGCCCCACCTCCTTATCTGCACATGAGGCCCACACGCCTCCACCAACCATGTGAGCGACAACGCATGACACACCTCTAGCCACCAACAATCCGAGGTCCTTTTCAACTTTTGGTGATTTTTCAACAACTTTTCTTCTCTTTCGCCTATAGTTCATCGTCTTGTATGGCACCGAATCTGCTGCTACATCCTCTTCTGTTATCAATTTCACTACGCTTCCCCTGATCCTTTGCGAAAAATTGGTAGATGCTACCAATTACGCATGATGGGCAATTGCCGTTGAACTTTGGTTTCAAGGACAAGGTCGTAAAGACCATTTGCTCAAACAATCCAAAGATGTCACTGCCAAAGATCAAGACAATTGGAAACAAATTGATGCCTCTCTATGCAGTGTTCTTTGGTTTTCAATCGATGTCAAACTTCAATCTCAGTTTCACTCGTTTAAAACATGTTATGATGTTTGGGCAAAGGCGAAGAAGACATACTCCAATGACGTTAATCGTTTACACACTGTAGTCTTTAATCTTGTTTCCATGATGAAACAAGAAATGGATATGCAAAGCTTCATAGGTAAGCATGATAGTTTGATTGCTAACTTTGATGAACTTATGCCCTTTACTGACAGTGCCGAAACACTTGTTGAACAACGTGGAAACTTCTTTATGGTTCTAGCCCTTGCGGTCCTTACACCAGATTTTGACTCCGTTTGCAACCAAATTCTCTCTAGTGTTACTGTTCCCTCATATGAAACTGTTTGCGAACAATTACCGGTTTTTTAGCCCCTTCTGCTTTTGCTCCAACGCTTGCTTTTCTCAATGCGCTAGTTGAATCTACTGCATTCGTCTCTAATTCTTATCGACGAGGTGGTAGAGGAGGAGGACGTGGACATAATCGGGGTTGAACTCGATGCAACTATTGCAACTGTTTTGGCCATGTTGAAGCACAATGTCGCACCAAAACTAATCAACGACAACACAAAGTCGCCAATGTTGCTCAAATTGAGGCCTCTAACACAAGTGATCAAGTCATGATTTCTACCACAAAGTATAATGAGTACATCAATATGAAGGCGCAAATGCGAACTACCACACAAGTTGCCTCTGTTGCTCAGATTGGTAATCTTATTGTCTTTGTTATGCAATCTTCTTCACTTGGACCTTGGATACTTGACTCAAGCGCCTCTAATAGCAATAGGAATATCAAGGATTATATCAATGTAACGATGCTAACTCAAGCGCCTTGGATACATACTATTATTTCCTTGGGTACTTGACTCAAGCGCCTCTAATTGTAACGAATAGCAAGGTAACTCAAACCAATGTAACAATGGTAACTCAAATCAATGTAACAAATAGCAATAGGAATATTAAGGTTATTCGCCTCTAATTGTAACGAATAGCAAGGTAACTCAAACCAATGTAACGATGGTAACTCAAATCAATGTAACGAATAGCAATAGGAATATTAAGGTTATATCCGATAAAGGAGAAGGTGGCAGCGAAAGAGCGTCTGAAATGATCTCGATATCAAGAACGGGTGTAGGGACATGTACAACTGATGGTAGTTGAGGATGGTGGTATGTCTGAAGAGGTTGTACAGTTGGAGGATCCACATGAGGAGTCTTAACGGGAGGGGCCACCAGAGGTGTCTCAGGTGGAACATACGTAATAGGCTCTAGTGGTAAAAGAGAAGGTGAAATAGACTCCGGTAGGTCCACAAGAATCGTTGCAACCAAATGATAGCAAATGATAGTATGTAATAGACTCAAAAAATGTGGCATCAGCTGATATGAGATATCGTCGAAGAGTAGGAGAATAACAACAATAACTTTTTTGGGACCAATGATAACCAAGAAAGACACGCTTTATGATTGAGCTGAAAGTTTGTCGAGACTAAGAGTGAGATTGTAGGAAAAACATGTAGACTCGAAGACACCAAATAGTACAAGAAGGACTCCAAACATCTGAGTGAACTAAAGCAAGCGGGGACGAAGTTCGTTTATTAGCTCGATCAGGGAAATGACTACGAGTGTGTTTCCCTAACTAACACGACTCACAATGTAAACTAGATAATTTGGTACTAACTGTTGAAGGTTGGGAATACTCGAATGACCTAATTGAAGATGTATAGTAAGAGGAGAGTCTGTGGTAGGGCACGTCGTTGATGGGTTTGGGAGAAATAAAGGCCATTAGAATCACATTCGACACCAATTTGTCGTCCTGATATTCGGTCTTGTAAAGTAACATTGCAATTAGTAAATGTGACAACACAATCATGAGAACGAGTCAATCGACTAATAGAAATTAAATTAAATGGACATCCAGACACATAAAGGACAAATGTAACTAATAGAGAAGGAAGGATTTGGCCAGTGCCAATCCCTTGGGACTGTGTTTGGGAACTATTGGTTGAGACTATCCTAGGTAAATAATCAGAAGTAGTGAGAGATGAGAAAAAAGCCTTATTGCCAGTAATGTGGTAAGATTCACCAGAATTGAGAATCTATGGACTAAGATAAGGTGATGCAAACAGGTGAATTACCATTTTTTTCGGTTGCAACAGTAGAACTGGAGTTTTGACAATACTTTATCCACCGAAGAAAATTTTCAGAAGTTGCCATAATCAGTAAGCAGTTACCTAAAACCAGTAGCGAAACAGTGGAATAGTGGCGGAAGAGGCAATTTTATTTTATTTTTTTTTGCGATGAATTGTACCGCGCAACGAAGAAGGGGGTAAACAGGAATTGGGACACGGTTTATTGAAAAAAAATCTCATCGAAGGACAGGGGGACTATGGTGTATAAACGATTAACGTCATTGGAATATGTCTTCTTTGTCTTTGCCCCAACATCATAACACGTCTTAAACGAGCGAAACTGAGATTGAAGTTTGACATCGATTGAAAACCAAAGAATGTTGCATAGAGAGGCATCAATATGTTTTCAATTGTCTTGATCCTTGGCGTGGATATCCTTGGACTGTTTGAGCAAATGGTTCTTTCAACGACAGCTGCCCATTGTACGTAATTGGCAGCACTACCAATTTTTTGCAAGGGATCAGAGGAAAACGAAATAAGGAGACAGCAACTGATCTAGTGCCAGGCATGACGATCAACGTTAGGCGAAAGAGAAAAAGTTGCTGAAAAATCACCAAAAGTTGAAAATTACCTCGGAATGTGCCTTGAGGCCCCGAGCGATGGCCAACGTTGAAAAACTGGTGGCCAAAGGTATGTCATGTGTGAATGAAGAGGCAGCATGTGGAGGCGTGTGGGAAGGAGTTTGGCAGCGCAAAAAATGTCATGGTGCTCGTCGGAAGATTGTGCGGCAGTCTGTTGTAGTTCTAGGTGGTGGGTTTCACTGGAACAGGACGCAATTTTGAAGGAAAAAAAAAGAGGTTATGGCACAGTTGGAAAAAAGGGGAGCAGCCCTAGGATGAACCACTACTGATACTATGTACAGATATGCAATTTCTATGTTTCTTGTGTGTCTCAAACTAGATCACACACATTCTATTTATAATGAGGCTACAATAATTACATTCGAAGTCTAGGAACTTGTATAGACTAGGAATACTAACAATGAACCTAGGAAGCTGTACAACCAAGAAATAATAAGCTCATACTTTGAATTCTAACAGCTCTAAACATACTTGCAAAAAATGATTCCAAATATTTCACTCAACTATTACTGAAGTAGATGCTTATGGTATGCTAGCTTGTGAAATGAAACACAATTTAAAGTGTTTATACATGTCAAATCGACACACATTTATGTTGTTTATGATATATGCAAATTATACATGTGCTGCTCATTATTGTTATTGGTTTATACAAATTTCTGACACCTTAATGTCTTTGCAGGATTTTTTGTTGATATCAATTTATTCAAGGCAGACAAGGACAAAGTCGCTGAAATTTCTAAAAACAACGGTATAAAGGAAAGTAGTAGCACGTGTACTGAAAAAGATGACTTTGCCGACGAAGATGCAAATTTAATGGTCAAATTGAAGTTTCTTACATATAAGGTATATATCCATGTGTGTGTTATGTAGGAACTTTTAGTGAAACCATGTGTTACTATGCTCAAAATATCTGCCTGAAAAATGTCTCACAGGAAAGCTCTTAAACAAATTTCGATTAGTTATAAAGTATAAGTGACAAAATTTGATATATAAAACATTTGCAACATAAAGACAATACATATTATATTTGGCATTGGGAGTTAACATTTTGAGGATGCTTGATCATTTATTCCTGATAAAGAAAATTGTTCAAGAGGTTACGTTAGACCCTAGTCATACCTTGAGTTATTCTATGTCTATTGAAAGAATATGTATTGTCCACGTTTTTAGGGGTTGACTACTGTACACTAATTGACATTTTTTGATAGTGAGTTTTACCATTTGCTTAAGAAATTTTAAGATTACATTTTATATTCTGTATTATTTTGCACTAAAAGGAAGACGTTACGTTATGGTTGCAATACTAGTATGTGTCCATGTTCTTTCTTGAAAAATCTTCCTTTTTTTTAATAATATCTGCATGCCCTGATTCTTAATCACTTTTCCATGGCTTTTGCTTTGAGTAAATCACCAGTTTAATCCTCAAAATTGTATTGATCTGACAATTTATTCTTCTAAATGTACGAAATGGCAAATCATCCCTAATATTAAAAATCGTCAGTCAGTGAAGTTACTCCTTGAACTTCATCAGTAGGATTAGAAATACGGTTAGGGTGCAAACAAGAACTGAGAAGAGGTTGGATTTCTCTACTGATAATGAAATCCACACATAATAGTTCAGAGTGCGACAATTTTCATAACGGAGACCGACAATTATCAATTTAAGGGATGATTTTGCCATTTTATAAATTTAGGAAACTAAATTATCCAATCCTTACAAATTTGAGGATCAAATGTGAAATTTTTGAAATACTTTGAATTATGTTCTAAAATGGCATCTCGTTTCTCTCTTTCATTACTAGGAATGATACTTCAGTGATGCTGATAATTTATTCTTATTAACATATTATCCTTATTATTGTTCTTATTTTGGATGTTTGTCACAGTTGCGAACCTTTCTCATTCGAAATGGCTTGTCAGTTCTGTTTAAAGAAGGTCCAGGTGCTTACAAGGCTTATTACCTGAGGTAAGTTGGCTGTCTAGCATTTGATACCGGAAGTCTAGTTCCTATGGGATGAGCATTTTATAGTTATGGAATATTGGCTTGCTGGATATAATATTTTCATATACATTTTCCAATTACAGTTTCATGGTTGCTGTTTGAGATTGATTGATGTGCTTGGTTGATATGTGGGCAATTTATTCATTAACATCAGTTGTGCTGAAACTCTTTAATCCAACTAATCATAATAATTTCTTGACTTCTAATCCTAAATAAAAAGGAAACCAAATTGTGAAATGTGAAAAACAACCCTACGAAAAGTCGGTCTAGTGTACGAGGCTCCCACCAGGCAAGATCTGGGGAGGGTAGATGTATAGGATGTGAACCGGTGATCCCTAGGTCACAAGGCGGCAATTTTACTGTTGTGCCGAGGCTCGCTCTCATAAATTTTTTCCTAAGACATAATATAAATTATTCAAAAGTGTTCTAAGATGCAACCGGAATATATTGTGATAAGGAACAGCAAAATCTTGTATTCATTCTTCTTAACCTTGGGTTCATCGCTGATCCAAGGCTATGGTAATGGAGGACTCATGAATAAATTCCATCTCTTGTTTGATTCCTTCTTTGGTCTCTAAACCAGTATCTATCAGTATAATTTAGTATTTAGCTTCAGAGCTTTAGTACAAGTTGCAATATATATGTACATGCTTGTCATTCAAGACTGTAACCCAAACTACTTTTTCTTTTTCATGTTTTGTTTCAATGTCACAGACAAATGAAACTATGGGGAACCTCTCTCGGAAAGCAGAGAGAACTTAGTAAGATGCTTGATGAATGGTAATTTCTGGATCATTCTTCTGAATGGCTGCTTACTATTGTTTGGTTTTCTGTTTAAAGTTCTTGTTCGTTCTCTCCAGCTTTTTCCTTTTTACCTTTTCTCATGTGGTTCATGCAACTGGTTAAGTTCTTTACTCTGCTTTCAGGGCTGTGTATATACGAAGAAAGTGTGGAAATAAGCAACTTTCATCATCAATATATCTTAGTGAAGCTGAACCTTTCCTTGAACAGTTCGCAAAACGTAGTCCACAAAACCAAGCTCTGATAGGTTCTGCTGGTAGTTTAGTTAGGACAGAAGATTTCTTGGCCATTGTAGAGGGAGGCCATGATGAAGAAGGTGATCTTGTATCTGAGCGGGATCTAGCACCATCAGAGCCTAATATTTCAGTCAAAGACACAGTTCCAAAAGATGAAGGGATGATTGTATTTTTTCCCGGTAGTTCTTTCACTATTCTTGTTACATTGTCAACATTTATATTTGCTTGGCCATCAGCTTCAAAGTTTTTAATGATCAAGGGATTGTGTTAGGAACTCAAGAATTGGATTCTAATGATTTAGAGGAAAACCACTAATATTTAGAAAAAAATAATAAATAACAGGAGAGAATCTCTCAAAGAAAATGATACACAAGAGCGGATACCCTCCTATAATAGTTTACACCACTGAATTTTTAAAGTTGCTAAAAGATGATTTTTAAAGGAGTGGAAGCTATTTAAAGACCTCCAATAGATTAGAATAGGGATTATGTCCAGGTAACTAACTAATAACAGACACCAGAACAGTTACACCTATACAACTACTAACAACCTAGAAACTCCACCACTAACAAACTCTAACCATCGCTATTTCTATATCCTAACAGATCGTCAATTGCATAATTAGAAGTATAAACAATATTTTAAGTGTGATTGTTAAGAATAGTCTCCAAGTGAAGCATTACAAATATACCTTCAGTTGATTGATCGATTGCCTTTATCTTAAGTGAACATGCATAGAAAACAGTTTCCAGTTACTGTTTGATGAAATTAATTGAGCCAGGATTGGAGTTATTGTCTGAGTCTAATGATTTCTCCTTCCAATGTCCCTTTGGGAACAAGATTTTGGGTTTAATTTACAGTTTCTAGCTTATTAGGTTATTGTATTTGTTATCAATCAAATTAAAAGCAAGATCATATACTTATTAGAAATCGTGAGCAAAGGGCTGTAAGCCTGTAAGTTTTGAGTTGAAAGAGTTTCAACTTCAAGGATAACTAAAATATGACTTGCTGGGGTCTCGCTTTAATAAGATTTACAGAGGAGGTTTGGCATTAGTCTTTTTTCTGAATGATTAACGCTTAGTTGATTCTGGTGTTGTTGATGTGCACATTTTCCTTTTGGGATGTTTTATTTAGCATTTCTTGTCTGTGTAAATCTCACATTCAAGGATTTTTACCTTTTTCCAGGAATACCAGGCTGTGCTAAGTCTGCCCTTTGTAAAGAATTGCTAAATGCCCAAGGAGGTCTATTAGGGGATGATCGACCAGTTCATAGTCTCATGGGTGATCTGATTAAAGGTAAAATTTCTCCCAAGGAAATTAATATCGGAATTTCTTAAACTTAAAAGGTTCTCTAAAATGAAATCAAATATTATGCATCCTGTTGCTCCATTGTTCTTTTGTATGAATGTTCTAAATGATTAATGGAATCATTTTCTGTTAAGCAGGGAAACATTAAATTTGGTTTCATAATGCCAACATTCTTGAATATATATATATATATAGATATAGATATATTGTGTACGTATGTATTTTTATCAATTACTAATTTGTAGTTGTGTGGAATATCAACAGGAAAATATTGGCAGAAAGTGGCTGAAGAACGCAGAAAGAAACCAAAGTCCATTATGCTTGCTGACAAGAATGCCCCAAATGAAGAAGTTTGGAGACAGGTCAGTGTCCAAATAATTTTATTATGGCCTATTGAATTTATTTCTTCCATCCTCCTCTTCGTTTTCCTTGCTTTTCTCCCTTAGTTTTCAATTATATTTCTTTTTCCTCTAGTCATTTTAAATAAAACTTTCTAATCTAAAATATTATTAGAAATTCTATTGACTGGGAAGTATTATATATTAATTGCTATAAAAATAAATTAGAATAAAATTTTTTGACTGGGTTTGAGCGCTGTGCCGTATTCCAAATGTTATTATCATTGATGATAATATACATGCCAGGATTGCTCATGAATTGAAGGTTTTGCAGACTTTTTTTAAGGATAAAGATGCTAATGATTTGCAAAATCGTTCTACTGCCTCTAAAAAGCCTTTTACATAGAATCGTTTTACTAAAAATGAAGAGCCTTTTATGGAGGTGATTTCTAAAGCAAAAAGAAATGCATAAGAAAACTATAGTATATAATTTTCGCCGAAGGGTCAAAAAACCTGCGTGATTTGAATAACGTTTTTTTTTTTGCATTTATTTTCTTTCTTTTTACTGAGTTAGGTTTATGTCTTTCAGTTTTTGTTTTTCCTTTTATTTTTAATAAATTTTTAGCTTCAAAAACATTCAAGTGGTTATATTTTAGATGAATAAAATTGTGTCCTCATTAGGGATAATGTATTTCTCGTATATGGTTTAATATTTGCATCCTTTCCCTTCATCCCTTCATGGTAGAATTAAAGTATTGAATAGCTAATGAGAAAAGAGGATATGCACCGTCGGTGTAAAATAATTTTACACTGACATCCAATAGAATTTATGTATTTCGTCACATTGCACCACTCCACCCCACTTTTATGATAAGATATGACAAAATGGATAACTCTATTGTATGTCGGTGTAAAACTATTTTACAAGGACAATATATATCCATTAAACCCATAGCCAATACCTGATTTCTCTTATCAATTAATGCAACGAAAAAGTGTAAAACTCCAATTATGGATGATAGAAAAAAACATTAACAAGTATTTCATTGATTTGAAATTCTTTTTCAACTCAAACAAAATCTTATACTTGATAATATGTTGCGTTCCCCTCAGGTGGCTAGGATAGTAGAGTGAAACGGAAGGCTCTTTTTTTTTAAGACTAGGAACAAAAACAGTACGAAGCATAGTTGTCGACTTTGCCCATTGTTCTGTGAAGCTCGAAACAAAAAGGGATTTCACTGAAATTTGCCAAGTAAGATGGGTGTTAACCCGTCAAAGCGTTTGATGCCAAAATAGGGAATCACAAAATTATCCCCCCAAAAACGTTGGGAAAACACAGCAATGGGCAAAGCTGTGTTCTTTTACCAATGCATAGAGTACAGCTTCGATTTCAGGCCATGTGACCCCATATCAGCAAATCAGTATGTGATGCCACTGGTTGTAGAAAGATTATCGATTCATTTTCCAAGTGTCAAGTATGTATAGATCAGTTTTAGAAGGAAAAATTAGGGAAAGGGAGGTTGTACCATTCCAAGGTCAGGGCATATCCCTGTTAGGGCTTATGGTGGTGTCAAGAATCTTCCTGTAGAAAGCATAAGATCCTAACCAAGATACTGATAGAACAGAAAAAAGAGAGAAAAGAAGAGATATCTGGAAATATTTCTTTTATTATCGAAGGAAAAAACAATAGCAAATTACTATGGTAGCCCAGTAAGCAAGGGATACCCGAGAAGACCATTCACCTTTCTACACTAGATAAACCTCTAGTTAATACAGTGAATTCCCCCACCCCACAGAAGGGCCTCCCTATTTATAAGATGTTAACTAACTATTAACAGCAAACAAACTAACTGACTATTCAACCCCTTTAGTATTCCTCTTCTTTTTTTTTTTTTTCTGTTCTTTTCTATAATAAACTCTCAAATCTATTTCCGCATGTGGCTCCACCTGCCTAACAGGTGGTATTTACGAAACTTGAGTAACACTTTGATTTGAGAGAAATCACTTGTTTTTATTTGGTTTAGTAATCTACTATTGAATCCTTCTTGGCTCTCTTCCATCTTTGTTTCACTTTCATCTACTTATTAAAATTTTATACATTAAAAGACACTTGTCATATATGCAGATTGAAGACATGTGTAACAGAACCAGGGCTTCTGCTGTCCCAGTTGTGCCTGAATCTGAAGGTTATTTTTGTTACCAATCCTGAAATCGTTTGTTAATTCCATTGTTGATGTTTTTTATATAATCCTAAGGATTTTTGTTTTTCATCACAACTTAAACCCAATTTGGAAGAATCTGATATTCTGAATGCACTTTTTGCTTGACATGCTTTGTATCTTCAGTGAATCGAGTATTTATTTTGTTTAGAAATGTGAAGAAAGATCTGGCTGGTTTAAAATAAGAAGTGACAGCTGTAGCATGCTATTTTTTTAATAAAGAACTTATCTTAATTTTTGCGTCGTTATCATCTCAGTATTTTTCTGTGTTTTATTGTGCAGGAACTGATTCAAATCCATTTTCCCTTGATGCATTATCTGTATTCATATTTCGTGTGCTTCAACGAGTCAATCATCCAGTATATATCTTTTGTTTTTCTGAATATATGAATCCCGATCTTTACAAAACATTTATTACCTTTCACTAACTCCATTTGAACTTGTCAAACTTTTGAAGGGAAATCTTGACAAGGCATCTCCAAATGCTGGCTATGTGCTGCTAATGTTCTATCACCTTTATGATGGCAAGGTATTATGCTTCCTTTTTTGCTACTTCATTTTTGTTTATATTTTAATATTTTCTAAATTACTTTTTCCAATGCTTTTCAGAGCCGCGGAGAATTTGAGGGTGAGTTAATTGAGCGTTTTGGGTCACTTGTGAAGATGCCATTATTGAAATCTGACAGGTACTCATGTTATCACCAGCGTTGTTCTGAGATCCCATATCAAATAGAGATATGGTCATAGTAATCCTTATAAAGTTTGTACAGTTCTCATACGAACTTCCAGAGTAACAATACTTACTTTTTTATGCTTTTTCCGATGTGCAGGAATCCCCTTCCTGAGGCAGTGCAATGTATTTTGGAGGAAGGAATCGATTTGTATAAGCTTCACACTAAAAGACATGGAAGGTCAGTTTTATGAAATTTCACTTGCATAAGGTGAACAATATTATGCTATATTTTTTGTTTTCATATTGAATTTACTGTTCAGGGCGTAGTGAACTTTTGCCTGTTACAACTACAACTGCAGCAATAAGAGTTGTGAACTTCTTTTCATTTCTGTTTCTATTAAGTACATATAAAGCATATATTGTCACACCATATATACTTCACCCTTGAGTGATAATGAGAGAGTCTTGCACATAGAGTTACAACTTGAAGACAGCAAAATGTTAATTAATTGTCACCGAATATTGAACTGACAGTAAAAATGCAGGAATCTAGCTGCAGATCAGTCACCAGTACTTCAGAAACTTCAAACAAGTTCTGACTATAGTGTCTCAAACTTAAGTGAATTTTTTATTTTTCGATAAGATTTTAAGTTAAAACTGCAGCCTTATATAATTCAATTGTTGGTCAAATCTCGTTTTTAATTCTGAAGTGTGGAGATTTGCTCTGCCGATGTAAGAATGTCCAAATCTCTGATGCTGTATATAGTATAACTTTACCCATCATCCCCGCGCAGCGCTGTCCTACAATCCACTTGAGCATTTCCATCCTATGGCGGTCATGTATCCATTATTGATGTATATGTAGCATGTATTATCTGTTTTATGGATGGCAACGATGTGTAAACTGACTTGTCTATTTTAGCCTCATAGTCTTTGATGTTTATGGTGCAAAGTGAAAAACTAAGAAGTTGACAATTTTAAATTTATCATTATTAATTATTATGATAGGTTAGAATCGACCAAGGGTACGTACGCAAAGGAATGGATGAAATGGGAGAAACAATTACGGGATATTCTTTCTGGAAATGCTGATTATTTTAATTCAATTCAGGTTAATATATCTAGCATTGTTTTTTCACCATAGTTTTTTTGTCTTTTATCTATTATGCTCATTTAACAAATGAATAACATAGGTTTTGACTAGGTATTGATTATTTTTAAAATCCTCAATTATGCTCTAAACAGCTTTTCATTGCTCTCAACATCTTCAGGTTCCATTTGAGTTAGCTGTCAAGCAAGTGTTGGAACAACTGAGAAACATTGCTAAGGGAGATTACACTGCTCCAGATACTGCTGAAAAGAGGAAGTTTGGTACCATTGTTTTTGCTGCTCTCAGTCTTCCAGTTATAGAAATTCAAGGTGTCCTAAATAATGTAAGGGAAAATGCTGTTTTTGTAGTCGCAAATGTTCTGCATACTCAACATGGTGGTTGAAAAACTTATGAATACCCAGCTACAATTGATTAGTTGTTAGGGACGAACACAGCCTGAAAGGCTTGGTATAACAAATTAAAAGTAGATAAGGATATAATCATTTTATTTTTATTTTTAGAGAAGTTAGCAAATAAAATGTTATGCTATGTCTTTTAGTGGCTACATAAGCCTACAACTGGTGTATTATATCTATAAATCCCATCTCGGGGTCCAGTTGACTGAGAGACATGACCGACTGTGAGCAATGTTGCTATGAGAATGACACTATCATATCTATTTTGATATTAGCCATGAGAATGCTTCTTAATTAGACCATTTATATAACTTCTATCCCGAGGAAGATATTATAGATATTAGCCTTATTTTTAGCATATATTTATTTTGTTGTTCTACTATCATATCGGGAAGAGGCTTTATTACTCTGTTCAGTACTAGTACTTCTGTTTGAAAGATGCCATGAAATTACCCATGCACACGAGGAACACACAGATGACACTATAGGTGGTTCATGTCCATTACCCTTGATTTTCCTTGGCTGCAAGTCCCTCAATTATCTTTTATTCCTCGCTTGTTAATACAAAATGGGTTTTCGTATCCATGTATAACCTAGGATTTATTAAACCATGTCTAATGTAATAATATGTTTGCAGTTGGCCAAGAATAATCCGAAGATTGACACATTCCTTAAAGATAAGCATTTAGAGAATCTTAATCGAGCTCACTTGACTCTTGCCCACAAGAGAAGTCATGGCATCAAAGCTGTCGCTGATTATGGTCTGTGGCTACATAAAATGGTACCAGTGGAGTTGACGGCACTGCTCTTCTCAGATAAAATGGCTGCGTTTGAAGCTTGTCCTGGCTCAGTGGAAGGTGAGAAGATAGTTCCGAAAAATACATGGCCCCATGTTACCTTGTGGACTAGTAAAGGGGTTGTAGCAAAGGAAGCCAACATGTTACCGCAGTTGTTTGCAGAGGGAAAAGCAAATCGGATCGACTTCAATCCTCCCATCAGTATATCTGGCACGGTCGAGTTTTATTGAGTTATTTTTTTCTGCTCGTCATTGTAAAATATTTACAAGATCACTTGCTCATCACGGTGAGTAGAGTAACAACCCATATCTAGAGAAAGTTTTGTAGGAGCCAGCATTTTCTCTTTCCTGAGGAATAATTGTATATAAGCTGAGTCTGATTTAAGGTGTATCATGGCCTGGTTTTTACCATGAACCCTACTTGTTCTCTCTGTTCAGTTCAATGTACACTCTT
>NC_021165.2:66027773-66095583 GCF_000331145.2 Cicer arietinum | reverse complement strand
TGCTTCATTAAATAAAATCATTAGATATTAATTTTTAGTTTTCAAGTGAAATAAAATGTTTAGGAAATTCTAAACAATCCTTCTCTACACGCTTTACAACACTCACTTTTCATTTTCTTGCAGAAAAACTAACAACCATGATTACTCATAATTTAACGGATGTTATGAAATCTGATTAATCCGGTGACAATATAATTAAAATCAAATAACGTGGTTGGGATTGTTTTGGATGATCAATTTATTTCCCTGAACCAAACTAATTAGAGATCTAGATGAAATATATGTAATCTATATATTGTTGCTTTCGTCTTCCATATGTTGAATATGTGTCTTATAAATTATATAAGTATATCTAGAAAAATTTAGAAAAATGTTCTTTTATAAAGTTCTTGTTGTACCATGTAAAAAAATGTTGAAAGATAAGGTTATTCTGGTTTTATGTGTCAGTAATTATTTTTCAATTTTACTTCAACATTAATATTGTCAATATATTATGTAATTTAATTTATATATATTGTCTATGTAAATATATTTTACATTGTTAATGAATTATAAATAGTAATATTAGACTTTTGTCATAACCATTATTAATGTTACACATATAATTAGTCATGATATATCCATTTAAATAATATTCATTCATTTAAATTAAGAGAATATATCGATTAAGAGTTATACAAATTCGTCAAAATTTGAGAAAAATAAATATGTGAACAAGTTCACAACATCTATGATAATCAAAATAAATAAATTTTAACTATTTATAATAAATAAATTTTAAAAATCAGCAAAATAAATTGTAACCGTTTAAAATAAATAAAATTTATAGCAAAAAATTTAACCATTTAAGCAAAATGTTCACGTTTAGGATCAAATCAGCAAACACTTAACAATTTTCTTTAGTACAAAGAACTTTAACAAAATTCAAATTTATCAAGAAAAATAATAAAATAAGATCAATGTAGCAAAATACTGCCAGAAAAGAATTAAAGAAGGTGAAAAACAAAACTAATTATTCAAAATTTAAGAGCTATAAAATAATGGATACAAAAAATGACCAATTAAAATCAAAAGAATTTAAAAATATCTTTACAAAGAACTTAAATAAATGACATGCAAAATAAAATGCGTTACATATATACTAACATACATTACCTAGTGATATGGCTGCAAATGTACTGAGCAATGTATATTTGAACACTACAATTTTGATGAAATAAATGGTAGAAATTGTTTCAAAATCCACTCATACTATTACAACAAAATAAACTTTAATTCAAACTATTATATTATAAAAAAAGAACAAACAAAATAGGAAGTGAAAAGTGATTTTGATTATCTAATGTAAGAAAATCGTACTTGTGGTTACCATTTTTGCTGGTGCCTTTGATAATATTAATACAAATTGGTACACTAATGTTCCAAAAGCAAATTAACTTTGTACATACAAGAATGAAATATTTGTAGGTAGTTACATAAATAATTGACATTCTGCTACAACAACAATGCATGAATAAATAATGCTTACAATAAACCTACTACGCCTGTAAGTTATAACTAGCAATGATCTCGTGCTTTTTTATACATGTGTGTGAAAAAATGGTGGGAAACGAGATGTGAATTCCCACGTGTCATTAGGAGAAACTTTTATTAGAATAGATAGACAATTGGTTGAAATATCATGCTCTTTTCTTGTTCTCAACCGTTATTAAGGTAGCTAAGAGTCACTTGATCTTGAATCATATCTAGCCTTCTTTAGCTTTTGAATCATTGCTTGTATTGGCACTCGCTTCCTTACTATCAGTATACGCAGGACAAACAGTGGCATATTGACAGAACCGACATTTCCAGCGCTCCTCCTCATGAACATAAGCAGCTTCTCGCTCTCCAAGCCAAAACTCGAGACAAGAACGAATTTGATTCTTTAACCACTCAGCTTCATATGCAAATTTATCTTCACAAAGTAATGAATGATCTTTCTGATACTCATATCTGACATGAAGCAAACAAAACCACGTCTTCCTTACAAATAGAAACTTTTAAGTTCATGCAGCAGTAGGGTATGTATAGAAGACTCTATGTAGTGCAACCAAACTGCTACTCATGAATATATAAGCATGACATATCATACTATTTACTGTATTTTGACATTTTGCAATGAATATTTTGAGCTTACCTCAATAAAAGCTGATCATGAGCAGGGGACAACATCATGTATGTGTTTCTGTAATATCTCACCACATCATCAAGGGTCTGCATTTGCCAATAATGAAAAAGAAAAATGTTTAGAAGTTATGCTGCAGTAGCATATGCCAACTAAATTATCAAAATTGATGAAACAAAAATGAATTCAATGACAATGAACAAGAGGTAGCAACTCATCGTCCTCTACTTACCAAAGCAGAAAATCCAGAGTCAGCACTTATCACTTTGAGATCTTCACATAGAATACTTTGAGGGTTTAAATCAAAATAAGTAAAAAAGTTTTTAGAAGGAAAATTATCAGCAACTAAGTTGTCCCACATATACTTGTAACACATCAATTGAAGCCTGCCAAAAAGAAAAGGCGACATAAGGACTCAAACAAATGCATTGGCGCGCAATTCCACGTCAACAGAATGAAATAGATGGCAAAAGAATAGGTCATACCTTCCATTTCTTCGTTGTGGTTCAGCGGGAAGCGTATCTCGAGCACGAGTCTTTGTGTCAATAAGTATTGGGTTATGATGATCATTTTCAGTTAATGGCATCCGAACCTCGTCAATCACTCCTATCATCCATATACCTTCTGCAAAGCCTATTCTGATATCAGAAGAATAGTTCATCATGATCTAAAACTGCCCCAAACCCCACCATCAAAAACATGTAAATTCTATGATTTCTTTGATATATATTATGTTACTGGTCACATTAAAAGCTTAATCACTATTAGATTTTAAATCAATGGGCAGAAAAAAATTGAGCACAACTCAAAGCATAAATCAATAAGAACCTAAGCCAAGTTTTTTCTTTTGATCTTGTATTAAAACTACACAATCAACAACCTGATTTCTAGTGTTCTTTATCAAAGGCTATTTAAGTTATGAAATGTTGCAGATTGACTAATGAGATGCCATTAACTTACATCGGCAGTTCCCGAGTTAATCCTTCAAACAACAATTGATTCACACCATTTATAAAATTAAGAAATTTCAGGGCCCAGCGATCTTCTTGTGATTTGACCTTCACTTCCACCCGTTTTATAACCTGAATATCAGCACTATCATCACTCGTATTCCAACATAAATGATACAAAACTTAACCAAATAGGACACAGAAAACTTCAAATAATCATAAAATTCACAATCTGATATCAAGAGAACAAGAATTCAAATAAAGATAAACTGCAACTATCTAATCGATAATATGAAACTTCATTAAGCAAACTATTTCGTTCAGTCATTTTAAGAGCTTTTGTTTCAATGAACGATTTATTGCAGCTATGCATGTAGTCCCAAGCATGAGAATCGGGGTTTCTATCTTTCAATGCATGCTAGGTTAAACAGCTACATTTTCATAGAAACAAAAATAACAGAATCAAATAGACTTAGTAGCATCGTTGACCTACAAATTTTGTACAACAGGCAACTGAAACATTTCATGCTTAATCAAACAAAAATTGCAATTAAGAGGAAGGTTCACAACAAAGAACACAACTCATCCCCAAATGGTAGATCTCAGTATAACCTCTCAATCAAATCTCATCTTTTGAACCAGATCATTTTGAAGATGCACTTGAAGTTTAAATATTGGAAATATAAAGCACAAGCAATTCTAGAATACGCATAGCATCTATTAACCACAATAACTTCAAGAAAAAACTCAGGATACATTAAAATAACAATTCAAAAAGACAACAAACCCTTTACTAAGGTTATTTTAACATGAAATTGAATATTTTATTGGACTTGCCTAACAGACTAGTGCTTACGAAGCATGGGTATGACCATTGGATGATAGCACATTCATGAGAATAACGACATATTTCCACAACTATAAAACTGGACAACATTCAACATCTGAAGTTACATTACATGTCTTAGACTTCAACTTCAGCTTTTTTTTTTAAATTATCAGAATAAAAAAATGTTGACTTAATTCATTTATATTAATAGTGGCAGCTGACAAGTAAAAGAGGACCATGTTAGATGCTTAAAGTAAGAAATTCAAGTACTCAAGAATTAAGTAGTACCTCTTCTTCAAGTTTTGCATGTCGAGCAATGCCAGCTTTCATAAATTGATTGACCTTTCGCCCTCCAAGAACGAGTGAAAATTCCATTTGTTTTGGGCACCATTCCTATCATAATATTTGATAAACAGAGTAAGTTTGCTGTAATCTTACTCCCACATAATGAAAGTATAACAATCTGAGCATTTTACATGAACGCCACAAGTTAACACCAAGTAAGACTCCACTTATCTATCAAAAAGATAAAATAAAAAAAGACTCCACATCACATTATACACAAGAACAATGTGCACTTGTAGCAATTTTATTCAATGAAGAAGAATTAAATATCCAAATTTTGGCTAAATAAAAGTCTGGAACTTTTTCCTCGTGTGACTTACTTATATGACTGCCACTTCACCTTAGATTTAAAAACCAATATCATGACTTCACATAACAGCTTAAGCTTTTGATATAGTTAGTACTTGACAATGATCACTGCATGCTTACCAATGCCTAGTGGACCAAGTAGTAAAAAATTAGAGTTCATTTAGAGTATGTTTGGTTCAACCAAAGAGAAGGGAGGAATTTAACGCGATATCATGTGTGGTTGAGGGGAATAGTTTTAGTTGAAGGAAAATGCAATATTAACATTTTAAACCCTTTTATGACATTTAATGTGAGGATATTTTAATTGATGTTTGTAAGATTTCATAACACATTTTCTGTTTATAATTTTTCCAGAGGAGCTAAAACTGACTCAGTAGTAATTTTGCTCCCTTCACTTCCCTCCATTTCCACTTCAATCAAACAGAAAAAATAGCACTGGTAGAGTTTTGCCTCTTCTTTTTTAGTCCAAGGTATCCCCCAACCGAAAGTCATAAACTAATCCTTCAAGTTACAGAGATCCCTTAAAAGGATTGACCTCTCCCAACATAAGTTCTTCCATACGCATCGATCACGGATAGATCCTACGACCACATGCTTAAAAGACCCAATTATCTGTCAACTATGTTAAACTATGTTGGTGATCCTTGTCTCTTTAAATGAATCCATTCGACTAAACTAGCATAGTCAATCCGACAAAAATTTCAAAAATCAAAAGCCTTGAGCAAAAAAAATATTGAATGTTGATAAACTAGCTCAAATCAAGTACATGGTTGAATCAAATGGAATAAAAATTTGGATATTATACAAATGAATAGAGTAAAATAAACAATGAGTTGGTTCCATTTAATTCCATCCAAATCCCAAATTTGAAGGAAAGAAAGAAAGAGTTAATATTGGATGCAAAAGAAATTGATTGTAGTTAATTTGAAAGTTTGCAATAAAATAAAAGAAAAAAAATGATGATACCGTGGAAGTAAGATCAGTGACGGACAAGGCACGTTTCCTTCTGAAACGACGAAGAAGGGAATCAGTAAGAGATGGTTTCTTGGTAGCATTAACAAAATTGAGAGTGTCTTCGATATCAGAAGAAGATGATGATAGTCTTCTTTTGGATAGAAGAGTGATTGAGTTAATGGAGATTGCATTTGTGTGTAATAACCGATGAGGAGAAGAAGAAGGGGTTGAAGAAGAAGAAGAACGAATGAAAAGAGATGGAGAAACGGAAGCATAAGCAGCTTCAATAAAAGCCATTTCTTCGTCGGTAACAATCTCGATTGGAATATTGTTATTATTGTTAGAGAATGTTTCGTCCATTTTACTTTAACCACAAAAACACTCTATCCTCCTTCTTCGGAACACAAACTCTCTATTTTTATGTATTTTCAAAAAAGAAGAACAACATCACTTTTTGAATAGAGACTCTTCGTATACATCATTTCCTCTCTCCTTTTATCCTTCCCGTTACTAGATCATAATTTAAACTATTGTTAAAATGTTACCCAAACATCTATTCAATCAAATTTAATTTGAATATTTAAATATTGTAAACAAAATTATTTAACATGTTTTGATTGATAGTATATATAAAAAGAAATTACAAACATACAAACTAATCTCCTACTCAGTCTGTGAAATTTCTATGTATTTTTTTATTAATGTTTATTTATTTTTTTTATACAAAAATTAATAGGATGGGGTTGGATGTCACATTCCAACAATACAACCATCCACCCTATGTTTGTTTAAAGAAAATATGATGTTTAAATATAAGTAAGATTACTTATCTTTATCTAATATTTTGTTTTAGTTATTTATTTTTTTTTATATATTTTGATTTATAATAGTCTTTTATTTTTTATAAATGGTGTATTTTATTTTTTATCATAATCACATTAAAAGTTATACAATGTTAGATCATTGTAATAATTGTAAATATGTATTTAATATTTTAAAAAACATTCATTTAACTCAATAATAGACTAGCACTTAAACATTATTCTTGTATGCTTTGAAATATATGTAAATTCTTTGAAACGAATTACATTTATTAGAGTTTCCTGTATTTTCATCTACCTTTGTTAAGATTGCATATTTTACTTGACAATTGATCTTAGATTTGATCTAAATAGTTCATTACAATAATTATATAATTGTTTGAAAGAGTTGCAATAAAAAGTACTAAAATATATCACTTATAAAAAATCAAAATGAATTCAAAAAAGATAAATGATCAAAACGATTATTAGATTAAAGATAAAAGATCATACTTATATTTATGACTTACATAAAATAAACAAATAAAAATAGTATATCATCGCATTTATAGAATGGAGACTTTATTTAATGCTAAAGTTTAGAAAAAATAAGAAAAATAAAACATGTCCTTAATTTGGAATTTTGGTATTTTTTTAAAAGTAGAGTATTTTTTATTTTATTTTTAAAAAAAGGGATATTAAAAAATCTGTAATATGAAATACTTGTTTATTCAAAACAAAATAATTAATAATTTATTTAGACAAGCATTAGATTATATCCAATTTACATTTAAAATTATTTTATTATTCTATATATAAAATATTACTTCAATCTTAAATATAAACAAAAATAAATTTAAATAAAGTTGATAATAATTTTAATTAAATATATAATTTTTCTTAATTATCAACTTATTAAACATACTCAAGTTTAGAACATCACCATTCCCCGTTAGAATTGTTTATATAGATCACATTGTTTAATTAATAACTAGTAATATTAATATTGTTAGTTTTTTCTATGAATCCTATATTCCTTTCAATTTTCACTCAATAAGTGGACTTTTTTTATCATTTCACTTAATAACTCATTCACCTCACCTACTAATTTTAGACAAATGTTATAGACTAATATTTCAAAATACAAATATTCATTTGAAATGTTAACCTCTTCCATTAAATATTTTTTCCATGCACATCAACTAGAGGTCGAATTCATTATGTTGGTTACTGTTTGGTTATTTTATATAATGTTGTGGATTAATTACTTTTATAAAATCTCATTATCTATTCTATAGACCACTCCAAATTTCAATAGTGAAGTTTATAAGAGTCCTCAAGAATGTATTTAAATACTCCTTCAAGTTCTATATATACAAGAAGAAAAATTAAAAATCACCCAGAGCAAAAAGATTTATTTAATGTATTAGTTTTGATTAAAAAAATTAAAGTATTTTCAACATTAAATACTTTCACATTCATTAATATTAACATTAATTACATTTCTAACAAAATAAAAAGTGTAAAAGAAATCTTAACAATAAATATATACTAAAATTTGTATAAAAAAAAACATTTATATTTAAAACTAAATATTTGTCCAAATTTTTTTATATAAATAACCGAAGGGAAAATTTGACAATAACGTTTTTGACTTTATATACCGCGTAAAACTCTTACCCTCTCATGACCCTTATAGTTTTTATTTTTATTTTTTCTACATATCTTGTAATAACTTTATTGGAGTTCTTCTTACACAGTAGCATTTCCAATTAATTAACTCATGAAATTATCATAGCGTACAAAAGACACCAAATTGAAGGTAAAAAAATATTTACTTTTACACGTTTCAGCTCTTTGTGTAGCTGCCATGGTGACTTATTAACATTAAAGAAATATTAAATTAAATATATTGTTGATATAAAAGGTATAGTTTGAATTTCTACCATGGGAATCTATCTACATTGTCACTAAGAGGTTGTGGCTATTCAACATTACTGAAAGAACAAGGCAAACTTGAAATTTCACAACAAAAAAAAAAACTGTCATTAGTGGTTGTGTTTTTTTTTAATGTTAACAAATCCTTTGAACATTTGTTAACAATTTAAATGTAAAAAAAAATTGTGTAATTTATATTTTAGAATTGTAAAAAGTTAAATTTAAAAAAAAAATTATTTTTATTTGTATTTCTTTAATAAGTGTCATTGCACACTTATTAGCATGACTCTTTTTATTTATAGGCAAATTTTAGTAGCTAGTTAAATTATGGTTATTTGACCCTTTCACTTGTTTCAACTTTTAGCTCAAATTAATTGAACTACCTAACTCTCACGAGTTGTGGCTATTGAGACAAAATGTCAAATCAATTGTTTTGAAGATAAATAAATAAGTTAATTAATCTTTAATAATGATTTTGATTATGTTGTTATTTAACTTGTATTTTTGAGTGATTTATTCAAAGACAAATGATCAAATACATTCATACAACAATCAACGACCTCACCATGAAATAAATCAAGAACATCATGACTTAATTAAACATGAGATTGATATAAAGATCATTCTGGATTTTCAAAAGATCATTCTGAATTATCAAATGATCATTATAGTTTATCAAATAATCGTTCTAGTTCATCAAGATCATTCTAGTTTATCAAGAAACAATTTGGTTTTATAAAAAGATCATTTTTGTTATTTCATTTTAAGGACATAATTAAAAGAAATCATTCTTCATAGTCCAAACCTCAAGATAAAAGAATATCAAGATTATTCAAAACTATAATCAAGCTCATTACTAAAGCTGAAATCCCAAAGAACCAAAACAACCTCCATATCAATCTACATATTAATGAGTTGTGAAGCAATTACATCAAAGACAAAAGGACATTGTTGCTGCACTTTTTACAGAAAGTTCAGCATGCTTCTGAGATAAATGACTGACACTAAACAACTACTTAATCATCATTCATCCACGTTTTCCATACAACACAAAACCAAAAATGTTCTAGTTTCGAAGAATAACGTTCTGGATTGAATAACACACATGTCTATTAGATCTCACTTTGATCAGACGTTTTTCTCAATATTATAACGACTATAATGAGTCTTTTCTAACCTTATCCATACATATAAAATGAACATCAAGTTAAAGACAATAGCAAGAGTTTTCAGTGCAATCATTCTAATATTCAAACAATCATACTCAAGTAACAAAACTTTTCACTCAAGCAAAACTCCATATTTCTCTTACTGTATTTAAGGATCTCTTTATTGAGTTACTATCTATAATCAATCTCAAACAAGTGTTGAGTAGATTTTGATCCTAAAACCTTTTAATATACACATAATTTGAAACTTAGGTCTATCTCTTAAGATAGTTTGAGTATGTTGTAAAAATCTTTTTAGTAATTAAAAAGTAACTTGTAAAAATCCTTTATGGAATGAAAGGTAACTATAAAAATCATTTCATGGTTGAAAGGTGAATTCTGTAATTGATCAAGAAAGATAGTGTGAAAGCAAGAACGTTCTTGTGTCACACACATTAGTGAAAAAACTCACAGATTATGATGACTAGACATATCCCACCTTGGATAAATCAGTATACATCATTGTATGATCTACTTATCTCTATCCATGTTTATTTCTCACTTACTACCACGTATCACTTAGAAATAATATGTTTTATTCATTTTTAACTCACCTAGAATGTTCTGGATTTTTACTTGTAATCAAGATCGATCTTGAGTTAATTAATAATTTAAAGCAAGAATTAACATTTTGAAAAGGGATCACAATTCAAATCTCTCTTCATTGTGATTGATATTGCTATTTCAGTAGCTACTTGATCGACTCAATGGATTAGATAAGACAACTTATCTATTTTAAGACTCGAGCCCAACATTGATTAACTTACAGGGCTAATCTTTATATGTGTGTTTTCATATGACAATTCACACTCCTTATGTCACATCCATTGTAATGGATCATTCTAATCCTTTTTCATCGGATATAGTGTGATTATGGCTACATGGTGACCCATCCACTTATCACAGAATAAAACTCGACGACGACCCTAACAAATCTTTCACCTCATTACCTTAAAAAGGTTCACTATAAAAGTATCATTGCCTCAAGTGAAATGTACACTCATTCTATTTTGAATAATCTCTCACTCACTTTATATAAATATTAGCTTGTTGAGCGTCAGAAGATATGCAAGTACAACATCTGTTGGGAAAAATAGCGTAAGTTAAAAAAATTAAGACACAATCACAACACAAGAATATAACGTGGAAACTCCAAAACCGGAGAAAAAACCACGGCCGCTGCCTAAACCGGCAACCAGAGAATTAATACTATGTGAAAATTGTTACAACACATAGACTTCTCTCACTCACACCACAGACACCCCAGCACAACCACACTCTTACAAAGCAAATATATAAACTAAGTCAGATACAAGCTTAAAGTGCTATTGCTGATTGGTGCATTTGAAAACAAATGACCAAAACCCAATATATAGCCTTGGCCTTCTCCTTATTCTCCCACACTAAGGGATGTGGGACTTGCAATCAACCCCAACAATCTCCACCTTGATTGTAAGAGTTACAACTTCCGCTTCCATTGTCTTACCGACAATCATACTCCACCATCAAAAGTACACTTCACTTGGAACTAAACTATCCCAAGAATTTTCTCCACTTGGAACTAAACCATTCCAAGAATTTTCTCATGTCGAAACCTTGCTGAAATTTATGGTGCAACTCCCATGTTGGCTTCCAGGAAGTTCTTCAGCCATCGACAAATCACCACACACCTTGCATCAATGCCAACCAATGCATGTGTGTTGTTCTGAATCCGCTAGCAATAACTTGTCCTTTTTCATGGTATAGTGGAAATACCATAAGGACAAACTTTATCTTCTAGATGAGATCACCATCATCTCCCAAAACAAGGGAGACTTTGCCAGCACTTGTTTCAGAGTCTTTTTCAGATACTGCTCCACCTGGACAATTTCTCTTCACATGCCCAGACTTTCCACACTCCCAGCACACCAAATTCTTTGCATGTATCTTCTTCCCATTAGCCCCACTTCTAGTCAGCAACATTGAGCTTGATGAAGTGCTTTCATCATTTTTCATTCTCCTTTCTTCAGAAATAATTTTAGTTGCAACTTCTTCAAAACTCAAACTTTCCTTCCCATACATCAGAACAGGTTTAAGATGAACATAGGAAGGTGGAAGGGACAAAATGAGCCTTAACGCTTTATCTTCATCATCAATCTCAACTTTGATAGATTCCAACTCAGAGACAATATTATTCAAAGTACTAAGATGATCAGAGATTTTCGTACCTTCATCCATGCGCAGATTGTGGAATTGCTCTTTCAACAACAACCGATTTGAGATGCCCTTAGCCTGATATAACCCTTCAAGCTTCTCCCAGAGTTGCTTGGCTGATGACAGATTCTGCACATTCGCAAGAACATTCTTTGCCAAACACAGACGAATTGCACTTGCAGCTCTCAAATCTAGTTCCTCCCACTTGTCGTCCTCCATGTTGGAAGTGTTTCCTTTCAACGCCTTGTGTAATCCTGATTGTATAAGCACATCCTTGACTTGTACTTTCCACAAGCCAAAGTTGATTCTTCCATCAAACTTCTCTATGTCAAACTTCATAACGCTTGAATAAGACATAGCAGCTGCACGCAGACTGTAAACTGTGCACCAGGTAAGTTCCCAGGAAAGAGAGGTGGGTCACAACAGACACGCTTAAATACCAAGTCTTTCCTTAGCCAGAACCTCCCTAAACAGCACTTTCACAGTATCACCTTTCTTTTCTGATGTGGAAGATCAGACAAAGCTGCAACCACAGAGCATACTAAGAAAAATTATCCTACCGAACCTCCGAACCTTGGCTCTTGATACCAGTTGTTGGGAAAAATAGCGTAAGTTAAAAAAATTAAGACACAATCACAACACAAGAATATAACGTGGAAACTCCAAAACCGGAGAAAAAACCACGGCCGCTGCCTAAACCGGCAACCAGATAATTAATACTATGTGAAAATTGTTACAACACATAGACTTCTCTCACTCACACCACAGACACCCCAGCACAACCACACTCTTACAAAGCAAATATATAAACTAAGTCAGATACAAGCTTAAAGTGCTATTGCTGATTGGTGCATTTGAAAACAAATGACCAAAACCCAATATATAGCCTTGGCCTTCTCCTTATTCTCCCACACTAAGGGATGTGGGACTTGCAATCAACCCCAACAACATCATCTATGAGGAGCTCACAATCGTCTTCCATCAAAAATCATCCACTTCAATCATCGTTGTGACTTCTGTTAGTTCATTTGATTCTCAAACGTGTCTTGCATTTGTAAGTTTGGTTCATAAAATTACTAATATAATGTTACATTTAAGGATGTATTTTGAAATTTCAATACAAACATACACTATAATGACACAGTCTCGTACATTTAAAGATCAAAATGAACCGAACAACAAAATCATCTAAAAATATGCTTTTCAACTACATAAAAATGTTTTTTCTGAAAGAAAAAAAAAAACTTTCAAAGTGACTTTAACATTTTAAAATAATAACCTGAAAAAAGAATATTATAATAAATTTATTCTAGTAAGCTGGCCCAACTCAATATAAGTACGTCCGCATCATAATAATATATCTGTGGATCAAGCTGGGTTGGTCCAAAGTAATAGTAAAGAATTTCTTACACCTACTCATTACTTAGACCCATGTCCTTTTATAAGTTTATTTTAGGCACTTTTAAAAGTTGAATAAATAGTTGCTTTGATTTTTGCAATTAAGATGTTTTTTATTTTAGTCTTTCTAAAAAAATTATATTCATTTTTTATAATTTAAGAATTATTCAAATTTTAGTCTCGTACAATCTTTTTAATTACAGTAAGTGATATTCCAATATAAAACCACCTAACAATACTGACATGATTTGCCACATGAGATTTTAGTGTCATGTGACACTATACTATAAATGAGAGACCAACATTCAATGAGTAGATGTCACATAATATTGATAACAAAATCAAAACAAACATTTTGTGAAACTAAAAGAATAAAATATAGAAATTACAAAGGAAAAAAGTAAAGGAAAAAATATTTGCATAATTTGTCACGTGAGATTTTAGTGTCATGTGACATTGAGTCGTCAGATTATTAATGTCATACCAACATTCAATAAGTGACTTCCACATAGTATTGATAACAAAATCAATACAAATATATTTATGGAGACTAAAAGAATAAAATATATACATTACAAAGAAGAAAAGTGAAAGGAAAAAAAAATTGCAAATTTGCCGCACAAGATTTTAGAGTCATATGACATTGAGTGCCACATGGTATTGATAGCAAAACCAAAACAAACATATTTAAGGTGATCAAAAGAATAAATATAGAAATTACATAGAAAAGTGATAAAAAGATATACTTTATTTTGAATTTAACTACAATATATTATACCATTTATAATCAATTTTAAAATATTAGAATTTGTGTTTTTTTTTACACTAAAACTCAGAGTTCAATGAAGATGTATTATTGATATAAAATAGCAACTAAAATCTAATTAAAATCTTTAAAAAAAATCAATAAAAGTTCATTATATTATTAATTACCATATAAGTCTATTTTATAACTTTAATTTAAAAATTGTTTTTAGACAATAACAACTATCGTATAATTAAAATATTTAATTATTATTATAATTTTTAAAATTATACATATGAATAATTATTGTTTGTCGTTAACTCTGACAGATTTAGAAATTTCTTTTGGTAGAAGCTAGAAAAATTGTAAATTCTACAGATAAATTCACGACTGATCAAGTAATGTTAATGATAATTGATATTATAAGTTTTGGTTTTTAAAGTATACAAATATATTGATATTTTATTTGAAATATATTTTGTAGATATTTTTCTTTCGAGAAATTGTATTCGAATGGACAAAAATTATTGGAAGATAAAATAAAATAATAATTGTTACCCTTATATCTGATATAGTTATGGAAAATAGATGAAAAAAAGACAAATTAATTATGAGGTGCGAAAGAGGTGTAAGATATAAACCAAAATCAACAGTAATTTGTTCTCACAAGAAAAACTGTTTATTCAAACTCAAATGTATATCATTGAATATCGGTGAATGATTGAAAATTAATATTCGATATGAAAAACACAATTACGATTTAACAGATATTTTAGATTGTCATTCATATTTGAGACGTTCAAATAAAAATGAAAAAAAATTCATTAATGACATAATAAAAAAGAATAAAATTACTTTTTCACGGATATTGAAGATAGAATGTACATGCAGTGGATGACAAATAAAAACCTCCAATAATTATAAAAACTAACCTCACTAAAAATAACCTCAAGTTATTAAAATTTTATTTGATGTCAATATAAAACATATCTAATTTCCCTAAAATTTATCCTTAAATTTATTTATTTATCTTCATTCTCATCCATTCTCACAAATCATTGTTTTTTTATTATAAAAATAAAAATATTTCACGTAAGAAAATATAATTATTTCAATTGAATAAATAATTAATTTAAATAAAATTAAAAAGTTATGTAACTAAATTAATTATAACTTTTAAATTATCTACTCAACTAAAATTAATAAAAATAAATAATTGATTAACTAGATATCGTGAATATGTAACAAATTGAGTCTCAATGTTTCTTTAAACCTGAATTGATATTCCTCCAATTAAGTAACATTGTTTTCCAAACATGTAGTTCGTATAGGACAATAATATATATGTGTGTGTCATTGAAAAGATGATGTTACTCACTTCTCATAACCAACTTGTCTACAAACTACATCGCCAGCATAACCTCCCAAGTTCCACATAGAAGACACGTGTCACTCTACACTCTCTTAAACCACCCCTTATAAACTCATCACCCCATTTTGTAATAACATTCAAACATCAAACACAAACACAGTTATCATTATCACTATGACAAAAAACATAACCACCCTTTTGCTCTTGCTTCTTGTTGGAGTAACCATAACATTGTGTGAAGATGAAGAAAGGGAAAAAGGTTCATCATCATCAAACAAATTGTTCTTGATGCAAGACTCCAAGAGTGTGGTTAAAACTGATGCAGGGGAAATGCGGTTATTTCAAAACAAAGATACTGAGTTTTTGGATAGGAACATGCACATTGGTTTAATTAATATGGAACCAAGGTCCTTGTTCATTCCTCAATATTTGGACTCCAATTTTATTATATTCGTCCGTAGAGGTATTACTATGCTTTTTCTCTCCCTTTATATAGATTAGATTCCTCACTTTTCTGTTTTTTTTTTCATAGTAAACTATATATTATAATGAATGAAAGAAAATATTAATTGATTAGTCTAATCTGCATAAAGCCATGATAATATAAGGAGTAGCACTCATATTTGTCCTTTCTATGAAATTAAGAAAAAAAATTGTATGAACTAGAAACATGTAAACACTAAAGCATGGACAAAAATTAATTATATATGTTTGAGAAGGATAAAACTGTTAGATAATATATCATCCATATTTAATTATATATTCAAATTGTTTTTAGTATTTGACTAGAGACTTTGTTATGGATGATGTGTGACTATTTTAACCAAGTAGGTGCAATGATTATTTGAAAGAAAAAGAAAGAGATTGATAGTGCATGAAAATTGAAGTGATTAGAAAATTGAAGTGAATGAAAATTTCAACTTGGATGCAGGGGATGCAAAGTTGGGATTCATATATGGTGATGAACTAGAGGAGAGACGATTGAAGACAGGGGACATATATGTAATTCCAGCAGGTTCTGTATTCTATTTGGTTAATATAGGTGAAGGTCAGAGACTTCATCTCATTTGCAGCATTGATCCTTCTACAAGCTTAGGAGATACTTTTCAGGTACATGTATCAATAATTTCACATCTTTCACTCACTTTATCATTATGATATGATGATGAAAATATGCTATCTTGTAACAAAGTTGTTATGACATTCTTCAATTTTATGCAGCCTTTCTATATTGGTGGAGGAGATAATTCACAATCAGTGCTTGCTGGATTTGAGCCTGTTATTCTTGAAACTGCATTTAATGTAAGCTTATGCCTAATATTACAAATTATGTTGTTAAAGGAGTTGTAATTAACTCATAAGGAAGTAGTAACTAACTCATTAACCAATCAATATTTATCATATTCTTTTTATTAATATTCATTAATAGGAATCAAGAGAAAAGCTAGAGAGAATCTTCAGCAAGAAAGTAGATGGGCCAATTGTGTACATTGATGATTCTCATGCACCTAGTCTTTGGACCAAATTCCTTCAACTAAAGAAGGAAGAAAAAGTACAACACCTTAACAAAATGGTACAAGGCCAAGAAGAAAACAATGAAGAGAAGAAGCAAACAAGTTGGTCATGGAGGAAGCTATTTCAAAGTGTATTAGGAGAAGAGAATAAAAATATAGAGAACAAAGACAGAGGTGATTCCCCTGACTCATACAACCTCTATGACAGAAAACATGACTTCAAAAATGGTTATGGTTGGAGCAGTGCATTGGATGGAGATGATTATTCTCTTCTCAAAATACCTGACATTGGTGTTTTTCATGTGAATCTCACTGCGGTATGCAAATGCAACCAAACAAACAAGCCCTTACATATTAATTTTTCTTGTTGTTATGATGTTTGATGCATTTTGTATTGTAGGGATCCATGATGGTACCTCATGTGAATCCAAGGGCAACAGAATATGGAATAGTATTAAGAGGCAGTGGAAGAATTCAGATACTATTTCCAAATGGAAGCAATGCAATGGACACAGAAATAAAAGTAGGTGACATATTCTATGTACCAAGATACTTTCCATTCTGTCAAATAGCATCAAGAAATGGAGCCTTAGAGTTCTTTGGGTTCACAACCTCATCAAAAAAGAGCAATCCACAGTTTCTAGTAGGTGCTGCATCACTTCTAAAGACCATAATGGGACCTGAACTTGCAGCTGGATTTGGAGTGAGAGAAGACATTATGAGAGATGTTGTTGGTGCTCAACATGATGCTGTCATAGTTTCTTCAACATGGGCTGCACCTGGAACTGGAGGGGTAAGAGAGGAAGATGCTTATGTTCAATCAAAGGGTATTATAGGGATTTTCGATGATATTCTTATGGATGATTTTGAGTAGGTTTATCAATTGTGGTGAACACTTAATAGACTTGTTTGGTTTTGTTTGTAATTGGTAACTTTTTTTTTCTCTCTTTGGTTCATATGTGCTTTGTGTAGTTAGTTGTGAACAAAATGTAATTTTCTTCCTCATGGAATTGTGTTGCTATATATAGTTTAAAAATGTGTTGATTGATGAAAGAGATTTACAAATTGAGATAACATAGCGTCGTTTAGTACTAACTAGTTTCAGTTGGATACCTTATTTGACAAAGTGGCTTTTTCTCTTTCAAGTTTTTTATACTACTCCTTTAATTATAAGTATTTATTAAAATAACTTATTTCTACATATAAGTACTCTTTTTTATTTAGCTTTGTAATACGAAGAATATTTTTTTTGACTGTTAATCATTTTTCGTATTTTAAGTATTTTTTTTCTCTCTTCTTCTCAATTTCACCATTTCAAGTGAAAATATCTTTAAAACATTAACATAAAAGTATGGTCATATAGTGGTGGTCATTGAAGAATCAAAGGATTTTGATAAGATGAAGGTGAAGGATTTGCAAGGCTCTCTTGAAGTTCATGAACTGACAATAAGAGAAAGGTGTGCAGCAACCTCAGCATCTCAAGTGCAGGCCCAAGTTAGCAAGAAGACCAGCCAAGGTGATGTAAAGTGCAAGAAAGACAAAGGTAAATTCAAGTGGTACAAGAAATATGATTTTGATGGAGGAGTTGGAAGTTCAAGAAATCAGAACAAAAGTGATAACAATAGCAAGAATTCGAATGGCAAGAAGAAATTCAACAAGAAAGGAATCTAATGTTACAATTGTAAAAAATGAGAGCATTTTGCAAATGAATGCATATCCAAGAAAGTCCAAATAGAGGATGATGAAGTTCAAATGGCAGCTGAGGATTCAGGTTCAAATGATGTGTTGTTGATGGCCACCACAAATGGAGAACGTTCTCCGTTTTTAGACACAGTCTTGGTGATGGCAACTACAAACCAAGAACGTTTTGGAAAAGTGTTAAAAACTAAGAATGTTCTTCATCCCAGTTCTGGTTTCTCGATATTGGTTGTTTCTAATCATATGATGGACATAAGGAATGGTTTGTGAGTCTTGATGAAAGAATAAAAGGAAATCAGATTTGCATATAATAGCAAAGTAACTGCAGAAGGAGTAAGAAAGGTGATTATTCGAATGAGAGATGGAAAATAATCTTTCGTCTGTGATGTGTTGTATGTGTCAAGAATAAAGAACAATTTACTAAGTCTTGGACAACTGCTTGAAAATGGATATTCAATGAAGATGGAGCATGGTAAATAAATATGTTCGATAGTGTAAATAGGCTTGTATTGAAGGCACCATTGTCCAAAAACAGAACCTTCAAAATAACACTGCCAACTAGATCTTCAAGAATGATGGAGGTTGAAGGATTGAATAATATTTTGAATACAAGGGAAGGTGATGTTGGTACCCCAAGTTTTCAATCTTGTATGGCTTGTAAGACTACAACTCAAAGCAAAACAGTCAACTGTGGAGCAAGAGTAGGAGTTGTTGTATGAGATGTTGAGCAAGGGAACAAAGATGTTAATGTTTCAATCACTCTTGTTGTTGTGCCAAGTAGGAAGAGAATGGTCCTTGCAATTTATACTCGCAAAAAGAAGGAAGTGATTGGGTTGGATGATGATAGTGATGATGGTAAGAGTGAGGTCCAAGAGAAGGCAGTGGATGTGGCTAAAACTCATGTTGTAGCTTCTAGGAGCAAGGCAAGAGTTGTTGGTCTTTTGGTTTGCAACAAGATTTATTTGCAGCAGTTGGATGGATTATCGAAAGAGGACATGAAGTTGGTGACAGAGATGAAATCTGAAACATTGAAGACTGCAGTTGGTCAAGGCGGCAAGGGAACATAAGTTGATGTGTTGTTGACCATGAGTGCCTTGACTGGAGAAGACATGACTGCGGTGAAAAATGCAGCTTGTTAGAGATTGTTGAATCAGAGGGTGGAGATAAAGATGAAATCTAAGAAAATCAATGATTGTTTGAACAGATCAGCAAAGCGCGTGAAACTGTGTTATCAGTGTGAAGTAGGACATTTTGCTCGAGAATGCGCAAGACATTCAAGTGTTCGTGGAAGGAGCAAACAAATAGAAACAAAGTTTCACTTCTTAAGAGATCAAGTGATAGAGCACTGCAGTATCAATGATCAAAAGGCAAACGTCCTAACTAAAAGCTTGAAGAGGGTGAAGTTCAAAGAAATAAGGAACAATCTTGTATTAATATCAATTGAATCACTTTGAATTAGGGAGCATCTTAGATATAATTGAAGTGATTTGTACTTAGTTAGGAAGATTAAAAACCAATTAGAAATTAGTTAAGTTTGTTTAGACAGTTAGTACTTAAAATTGTTATAAAGTCTGTAATATGGAAAAACATTCTCAAGACTATAAATTATTTTCCATTTTCTGAATATTCTATTTTCTTCTTAATTTTAACTCCTCTTAATTTCTATAACCTATTTCAACAATTTAAGTTTTAAACTACGTATATTAATTTTTATTGATTTACTTATAAGAATGGAAGGAGTACGTAGTAATAAATGCTTATAAAACTGATTATCAGTCATTTAATACTAGTATTGTATATTTATATTTAGTAGTCGTATATCATATGGTTGTTGTACCAAAGAAGTGTCATTATGGTTGAAAAAGAGCTAGGAAGCCAATTCAGAAAATGGGACCATCATTGGTATGGTTCAAACCTTGTAGGGCAGGTTTAAACAAGGAGAATGAATTTATGAGGGAAAATAGTTTCTTTGTTGTCTATTTATGAGGATGCTGGAAAGAACTAGTAGGATAAATTATTCCAATACTATATATGTAGCAGACAAATAGATTTTAAACATGTAGAATTGATTTAAATATTTTTAGATATTTTCGATAAGAATTATTTTATTTTTAGAAATAATTTCAGTTTAAAACATAAATCATTCTATATTTTATTCACTTTTACATAAATACTTTGTACATAAATCATATTATATTTTATTGTTTGGGTCACAATTAATTAATTATACATAATTTATTCAAATTTAATTTTTATGACTTATAAATCAAACACGCCCAAATATACTAACTTTGTTTTTTTCGTTCAGAACATTTTGTTTCAAATCTAAAACATGTCTTTTTACACCTAAACTAAAATTTTAAATTTTAAATTTTCAAATAAAATAAAGTTGTTACTAACTTGTTATACAAAAATAAGAAGATTTAAGTTATATTTGCACCATGATTTTAAAAATATTCAATGATATAGTCGATCAGTATCAAATAATCGTGTAAATTCATTCATGTTTCTTTTGAGTATATTAAAATTAAACTCAAAAGAATAAAAGATTATGTACTATTTGTAGGTGGTAAAACGGTAGATAGCTCCGCTAGGGTGAGCCAATTTAAGTTAGTGGTAGAAACTCTAGAGTAGATCTTTAATAATTATAAAACTAAATGTATAGTAATTAAACACATACAAAAAAAACATTTTTTTTAAATAAAATATTATATATATATATATATATATATATATATATATATATATTATGTATAGAAAAGTATCTATTTTTGCATGTGCGTGTAATATTATACATTAATTTGATCATGTGATCATATAAGATCAATTCAAACTCTCACTCCTTTAGATCCCTAGATGGAAGAATTGATCCTCAATAACAAACATTTGATTTTTAAGAGAATTATTTAATATAATTCAACAATCATTATACAAGCAATAATCTCTAATTCTATTGAGTTGTAGTAAGAAAATAGGCCAATAACGGCATAACAGAAAAATAAATAAGCAAGTAAAAAATAAAATTAATAAAGATATATTTTTTATATAAAGTTAGTTTAGAAGTTAAGATTGAAGAGTGAAAAAGTAGAGTGATAAAAAAGTTGTTTAATTTATCATGATAATACTTATTGCAAAAAAGTAATAATAATTTGACCCAACTAGTTATTAGTCTATTCCATTTGTTTTCAACTGATAAACAAAACGGACCAAATTCAGTGGTAAAGAGTAAAATTTTAAATTGTGTCGCCTAAAATAATAAATTAAACAAGTTGATTTAGTGGATTCAACTAATTTTGTCACTTTCTAACTATTGTAATGGTGTAAAAATTTACATGTATATTCAAGGCTAAATTACATTTGTGTCCTTTAACTTAATTTTAGGTAACGTTTTAGTCCTTTATCTTTTTTTTTTTTTCCCGATTTAGTCCTTTATTTCTAAAAATATCAAATAAAGTATGAAAATATGAGTTTATTTGAAAATTTACATTACGAATTTGATGAAATTTGTATTATATTGAAGAATATAATTAATTTTATGAGTTTTGATTGAATTTTTTTTGAATTTTTGTATAAAAAAGGATATCATTGTTGAAATTTTAAAACATAAAATATCAAATTGTCACTTAAAATTAAAATAAAGGACCAAGTCGGAAAAAAAAAAGATAAAGAACTAAAACGTTACCTAAAATTAAGTTAAAGGACCACGAATGTAATTTAGCCTATATTCAATTATATTTTCACCATGAAGATTTTTGTAAAGATTTTTCAAAATTAATAAGGATGTACATATAAATTTTGGAATAGATGTTAGTAAGGATGGACATATAAATTTTGGGGAGTAGAATCAATATATACAAAAAAATTGCAACATTCAATATATAATTTATTTTTTAAAGTATAACAATACATTATAATTGTTATATGTTATTTTTTATATTTGAAAGAAAAAAATTATTTTTTATAAGAGACAGTTAAATCACTAAAAATTAATAGGCTTAATTGCAATTTTGGTCTCCTTATTTTAGCTGAATCGTGAAAGTAGTCCATCCATTTTGTTTCTCCCCAGTTTTGGTCCCCCAAACAGAATTTTAGTCCAAAACTTGATGAAATTTTATTTTTTAAAGTCGTACTACACCATTTATGGTCATATATTTCAGGTACAATTGTTGCAAATGAGATCTTGAGGCATTGTGTGACTTAAATAAATGCAAAAAAAATGAAATTTCATCAAGTTTTGGACCAAAATTCTGCTTGGGGGACCAAAACTGGGGAGAAACAAAATGGGGGGACTATTTTCGCGATTCAATTAAAATAAGGAAACCAAAACTGCAATTAAGCCAAATTAATATATTTAATTTATAAAATTAAAAAAAAAAATCATCAAAAATATATTTATTTTGTATATATAATTAAATAATCATTCAACAATTTATCTCTTACACGATACATATTTGATTTATCAAAATTGAAATTACTCAATGATTTTTAGGAGAGACAAAAGTTAACTTTTTAATGTAACAAAATAAAATTAATCAGTCATTAATACCAAAATATATATTTTAGTGGGGCAAGTGTCCCCGATTTGCTTCACTTAGATTAGTTAGTGGATGCTAGCTACTTTCTTATTTTACAAAAAAGAGTACTTATGAATTGTTAAAACATCTTCGATTGTGTCTTAGAAAGAGAAGAGTGAATATTCCATAACCTACTAAAAAAATTCGTCACTAAGTGTGTTTTTCTAGTAGTTAACAATCAATTTTTTTTATCATCCATACCAACGTAATTCTAAATTAAAATTTCTTCTACTATTTTGTATATTTTGTTTTATCAAAAGTCATCTTTAATTTTTGTGAAATATTTTCTTTTCTTTACACTTCATAATATTTTTAATTTATTTTCTCTAGGGCTATTTTTGTCACTGTGAATTTCTTTTTCTTTACCTTATTTTTTCCCTTTTATGTTAACTTAGATTAGACAATTAAACAATCATGCCACTTTTTATTTATTTTCTCTTCATTTTCACTTTTTTTCATAATCAAATATATTATTAAAAAAAACAAATAAAAGTGAACAGTAGATTGATGTTAACATAAATAAATATTCTTTAATTACTATAGCATCCATGTTAGTCACTTGGTCATAACTACTTCAAGAATACTAAAATAATTGGTAATGTAATATTTTCAGATAATCAGACAAAAGTCCCTAAGAGAACAAGTAAAGGAAAATAACTTCATTATTTGGTACTTTAGTGAGTCATCAACTTTTTAAAGTAAGATTGACAAAAACAAATAAAAATAAATATATATTTTTTTAATTCAATTCATTTAAAAAGCAAGGATCAAATTACTATCTTAATTTCAAATAATTTTTAATCATTAATTATAGTAGATTGAATTGGTTGAGGGTGCCATTGACCAAAGTTTATAGAGTGACTCCTATAGAATATGAGTAGTAAAAATGTAAATGTGAAAGTAAAAGAAGCAAAAGAAAGGCCCAATGGCCCAAAAAAAAAAAGAAGTTATAGATTTTAGCACATTATCATGCTATATGCATTAAATGGTTGAGTGGATAGGACAAGAGAAAAACAGTAGCTAGTCTCTATTTCCTCCTTTATTTTTGTTCTTTGTCTCATTAATTTCTTTTACTCAAAAAAACAAAGCAAAATGCAGTCCATGTTAAACCTGCGTGCAACCCATGGTGTTCCTCTCTGTCTCTCCGGAATCACCAACCCTCTTGCTCTTTCCAAAGAGTAATTACTAATTTGCACCCCCATTAATTTCTTTTACTCAAAAAAACAAAGCAAAATGCAGTCCATGTTAAGCCTGCGTGCAACCCATGGTGTTCCTCTCTGTCTCTCCGGAATCACTAACCCTCTTGCTCTTTCCAAAGAGTAATTACTAATTTGCCCCCCCCCCCCTCTCTCTTTTTGATTTATGATTTATTTATTTATCTTATTCTCTAATCTTATACTAGTATGTTTTAATTTGGCGGTTTAGGATGGCAGATCATGACCGTAGAAGAAAGGCCATGAGAAAGCAAAGATCAATACATGCAAATCAACAAAAGACTACACAAAGAAACATTAATAATGATTTTGTGGAGATCAAAGATGGTGATCAAGATCTGGATCAAATCTTGCATCAATTGTTCCATTCTCATGATGACCTCACAGGTTGTTTAACTGCAAAAGCTGCTTAATTAATTTTCTGGAGATTTTTATTTTTATTTTTATTTTTATTATTGTTATTACTATGTTGTAACATGTAAAAACATATCTTAAATTTATTTAATCATGTAAAATGGACCCCTTTGTGCAACATTATTTTATAATTATTAATTCATGTTTTTATGAAAACTTATCCTGTTGGTAGTTCCGTCAGATATACAAACTACACATCTCGAAAAATATATTAATTAATTTGTTTATATGATTGATTCTTATTGAATATTGGGAAAGCTGAGAGGTAAGGAATCTGAAAAGCAACAAGAGGAACGAAAAAGTATACTGAGAATTACTATATCAACTATGAATGATTGACAATAAAAAAAGAAAATTGTTTATGTTTGAATTACTTGGCATTAGTTTGGTCAATATCGACAATGAGGAATGAAGTTAATTTTCGTTATATTGTGTTTAGGTTCTATTTTCTGGATGAGGTTGTTGTGTTTTCGTTATTTTAGTATTTTTAGAAAGTATTAATAATTAACATCCATGGAGGAAATCTTGAAAGAAAAACATTATTACTTTTGGTACAATTTACAAGTTTATAATTTATTGTATTTAATTATTTAGTACCAACAATGTTTAAGAATAAATAATATTAGGTATACATTAGTATTTATATTAGTTATTAAGTACCACTTACACATGCATAAACTCATAATATATGTCAATAAATGAGTATTGAAATGTTATATAAACAATATTCTCATAAAAAGCAACAAAGTTATTTTCTTTAGATGCAAATGTTAGTAAATTAAATGATAAGATAGTCTTATCGAGTTATATTTAATACCTCTTTTTTATAAGGTCTTCAATATCTTTTAATTCATTAATGGAAATAAACTATATACACAAGACAAAAGTATCAAAGTTATAATTCAAACGCCATATATATATCACAAAACAACTACTACATAAGTACGTATGTTCTTTCTATAATCACGAGCATATGAGTGTGGTTTCGTCATTTCGTTTGTAACAATGTCATTTGATATTCAAATTAATTGGTATAAAACAGCAACAAAGTTAGCATAAGATTTTATGAGGTAGCCGAATAAAAGAAATTAAATCATTATTTTAAATTAAATTTATTAGTACAAAGTTTATAATAATTTTTACTTAGTTATTTAAAATTTAAATTAAAGATCCACAAAAAAAATAGAAAAATAAAAATAAAATATATAAATTGACGATAGCTATTTAACAAAATTGAATTTGGTGATGTTTTGAAGAATCAAATTCATCAATAATTGACTTTATACACCTAAAAAGACTAATAATGTTCTTTGCAATGGAAACTACTAATGTATTTGCACGAAATTCATTGTCCAATTTATTTATCTAGATAATTTTCATTCTCAACAAACAAAATTTTCTCTATTATTTTTTCAAAAACATATTTATTTGGTGTAGCTAAATACTATGATGCATAAATAGATAGAAGATATAATATTTTTGTAAGATGAAGGTGCATGTACATAAAATAAAAAACATGATTTTTGTTATATAATTTTAATAAGAGATCAGAATTGTTTAATTTATAATACAAAATTAAAATTATAAATTATGTCGATTATACCGACAAATAAACTAAAAAACACAAATAGTGTTGCATAAATATATATAAAAAGTATGTATTTCACTCATAATAAATTGATAAAGAAAAACAAAGTAGGGCGAATATGATAGAAATACTGATACTGAATAAGTACTAAGCACATATACTTCACCATTATAAGAACATTTATATATTTTATAGGCTAAATATATATTATTGGAGTAGTTAAATATAAATCTTAAAATTTTATTTTTCTGGATAGGCAAGGCCATGCATCAATCCACGAGGCTTCCACGGACACTAAAGCTTTAACACTTGGCAATGGTTCTTTTTACCATATAAAAAAGCAGAAGTAAAAATGAAAATAATAAACATATGTTTAGACTTAACAACAAAACACATTTTTGGGTAAAAATAATAAAATATAATGAAGTGTCTAATTTATGACTTTTAGATCTTAATTTTATGATTTCTAAGAAAATGATTTTTAATAATTTAAAATTTAATCGAGAGTTAAGTGAAATTTGATCAATAACTATTTAAAATTTAATTTATATATATTATCAATATAAAAAAAATTATATTATCAATCAATTACAATCATTAAATTATTAAATATATTTTACTTTTACCAAGTATCTCTAAAATCACGCATGCGTTAATCATGTAAAATTTTGTACATAACAATTAAACTCACTTATTTGAATCAATAATGAAACTCAGGTGCTCCCAATTAAGATGAACTGTATTAAGTACTTTACTTTAATCACTTGGTTAAATGCCTAATTAACTATGAATCCTTTTAACATATTTAAATCCTAAATAGTTATATCCATATCTGAAAATTTTGACGAATATACACCCAAAATGGTCTCGGTCTCTGATATTTAAGTTTTGCATCAATTCAGTCCCTGATTTATAGACATTCTATAGTGGTCTCTATAATATTAAACTGATTTATAGACATCAATCAAATTAATCCCTCTATTGGTTAGTACGTCGCTTAACATAGCTAACCATACTGATGTGTGACGTTAAATGTCTCATTAGCACACATATAGGCGTCACATTAGAGATATGTTAAACGCATGTGCGGGATCTTTTGCACCATGTTAAATAAATATTTCATGCAAAGATAGTCACTAATTCAGTCCTGTTACAAGATTAGAAAGCGAAAAAAAAAAAGACAAACTTGAGAGTAGGGACATATCGAGAAATCAATTAAATGTGTTTGATATCATATATTAGCCACAACTTCAATATAAAGTGTCTAGATAATAGTAATATAATATTAATGTATGTTCGAGAATATAATATAGATATAATAATAGTTTGTATTAAAAATTTGGGAGGTGGAGTTAAAATGCACAAGCTACATGCTTAACAACACCCTTGGATCCGTCCAGGCTTGGGAGGAAGACAGGGACGAGCTGGTTGTTTTCCCTGAGGTTCATTAAAATGCACAAGAATTTCCGTGCTCTGCAATGGGGCTAATAGTTATGCTGTTTACCTGAAACTATTTTATGTAATGTAAAATCCTCAAGGAATATTCATATAAGATGTAAAATAAAATCTAAAAAAACCATTCTAATTGTCTTGAGAAATTAGCCGAAAAAGAAGTCAAGCCTTGTCTCTTGAGTCACAACTCTTGCAATGCTGCACCCATCCTTCACACGAACTCCAAAATCCAGTTCTAAAATGTTTGGTACTGCCCATTTTGTTCAATATCTGCATATATCTATACTCAGATCTATGCATTGCAAAGTTGTCTTTCATTTGTCACAGTCCTGCATCTTTATCTAAATATTTCCTCTAATTTTTCCAATCTGCTCATTTTACTTTTATGAAACATATTTTGAATTCTATTGCAAGTTCTCTTCCATGGCGTACATAAAGTGAGCTAAAAAGTTCAGCAAGTCTAGAGGCACCATCCTCAACGAATGAACTATCACCAGTTGTACATTGTAGACACCATCCTTCATTGCAAGAAGGGAAAGGTTAGACTTTTTTTCCTGATGTGTCACAGAACTGAGAACACAAATTAAGAACCATACTGCAGCTTCCAACAAAAGCTCATTGCAAGGCCACTTTTCCATTCTGGCCAAGAACAACTTTAGGAGGATCTGATGTCAAGCCATAATGAATCTGATCATCCAGGTTCATTACAATGAGCTCACTCACACCTATGCTCAGGTTTAGAAGCAAAATATCTTTGAAGTTGAAAGAATGGATCCATACTAGATCCCAAGTTTCAACCTTGAAGCCAACTATATTCCTCAGAAGGGCCCTTGGAATCTGTATGCCTTTTGAGGGAGATGGATAAATTGAATGTCATGCTCTGGACAGCTACAGGTACTTTCCGAAATTAGCCTTGAACTTTCTTTGCATTCTAGGATCTGACAATTCTGCATCTTAAGAGTTATGAGGAATTCCTGCCAAATTGATCCAGGAATTCACCAACGATTTTCAGATGAGACTAAAGCTGGACCTGAAATATACATATACATATATATAAATATATATAATTGTCATTTATCAAAGATTCTATTTATCTAACTTCTTAAAGCAATTAGCGATGAAAGGAAAACAAATTTCTCTATTGATATATTTTACAACTATATGATAGTGTAATTTGAAACTTGAAAATACTCTATATCAGGTTATAAACTGTGTTAGTCACACAAAGCCATCGTTCGGGATGTGCATTTGCTATCAAAACGACATTATGAAACATACACAACATGCAAAATTTTAAATGTAAATCTTGGCCTAGAGACTACAACAAAAACTAATTATAATGATGACAGATTTGAAGATTGCAGTACCTGATTCGATTCTGTTAGCTGAATTCCCATAATCATCTTCAAGCACATAAAGAAGCTTCCTGTAAGTATGCCCATCTACAAGGTCCTTTTCTTGCAACTCCTGTAGAAAACTCATGGCATCCTCAACTCTTCCTCGTCTACATATCTCATCCAGTACAGTCCTATATGTAATAAAATCAACCGATTTTTGCTTTCGAGTCATCTCCCATAGATAATCAACTGCTGCCTCAACCTCGCCACCAAGTGCCAAAGAATTGACAAGTGAATTATAAGATTTACTATTTGGGGTGAAACCTTTTGTCTTCATTTCATGATACAATTCTTTGGCATTCTCTGTTCTTCCTTGGGCACATAGCCCATGGATCAAATAATCATAGGTTAAAGAATTGGGTTTGCAATCATAAACCACACCCATCTGGTGAAAAATCCTCAATGCATCATTCACATGAAGAGAAAGCACATAACCTTTTATCATAGAATTTAATGAAAAAATATCAGGTTCTATCCCATCATCGTTGACCATTTGCCTGAACAAACAACTCAAAGTTTCCATATACACAAGGTTAATATAAGAGTTGCATCCTCGACTCAAAAGTGCGGCAAAAAGAATATTATAGGTTCTAATAGAAGGCCTATAACTACAATTTGGATTTCTATTACTCTTCATGTGCTTAAATATATGGACAGCTCTAGTCAACTTCCGCGCCTCGGTGAAATAATAAATGATCATATTGAATAGCGCCTCTGAACCAATAGAAGGAACCGCAAGCAATTGGTTCACAATGTCATCCATTTCTTCGTACATTTTTGCATCGCCAAGCTTCTTTATGGTGACATGAAACGTAGACACATCATGACGAAACCTCGGCTGGTGAGATGCCCAGTGAAAAAGTTCTAAACAAACTAAAGAGTCACGTTGAATAGCAATAACATTGCATAGTTCTTCAGGAGTGAACCTTGGGAGAAGTTGGGACTGTGCAAACTGAAACTGTGCTTGGTCTAGAGTAGGCATGCAGGATTTTAAAAACCTCTTTCGGGCCCTTCTTCTATAAGATCTTGAAGGAGCCTTAGTTGAATAATAACAAGAATTAAAGCAAATAAGTGGAATCAAAAGATGAACATTTATTGGTCTTAACCTTCCTGTGCTAAAGGGAAATGGGCTCAGGAAATCAAGAGTTCGACGTCTGACCAATGATTGTTCCAGCCAGGACTCAAACTCGGGTTTCATCCTTAACTTAATAGGAAAATGAGTATAACTAGCTGTGGTTTGGAATAAAAATGGATCTACTTTCTGAGGATGATGGAAGAACTGCATCTTGTGTGAAATTTTCTCAATGGGATCATTGAGAACAAATAGCTCAGGAAATTTCTGCAAATAAGTGGTTATGGAGCATAGATTTTCATTTGAGCTATTCCTTCTGAAGTAGCTACAATATTTCAAGCAATTTCTACCAAAAGATAACATTTTTTTTTTGTATATGCTTCCAAACTAAGTGGTTCAAATTCTTCCCGAGTAACGATTAACAACCTATGTAAAATTAAAATGAATCTAATCAAAATTTCAAAATTCAAGGTGGAAAAATAAATAAGAAGTGACAAGAGTACAATAACATTGGCAACTAACCTTGAAGCTATTAATCGAGAACGGTGAGGAAAGCGAGAAACCCGCCATCGACGAGATTCCTGCCACACCGAAGAGAATTGAAGTGGAATTGAGATTCATCAACTTTTTAAAGTAAGATTGACAAAAACAAATAAAAATAAGTATATATTTTTTTAAATTCAATTTATTTAAAAAGCAACGATCAAATTACTATCTTAATTTCAAATAATTTTTAATCATTAATTATAGTAGATTGAATTGGTTGAGGGTGCCATTGACCAAAGTTTATAGAGTGACTCCTATAGAATATTAGTAGTAAAAATGTAAATGTAAAAGTAAAAGAAGCAAAAGAAAGGCCCAATGGCCCAAAAAAAAAGAAGTTATAGATTTTAGCACATTACCATGCTATATGCATTAAATGGTTGAGTGGATAGGACAAGAGAAAAACAGTAGCTAGTCTCTATTTCCTCCTTTATTTTTGTTCTTTGTCTCATTAATTTCTTTTACTCAAAAAAACAAAGCAAAATGCAGTCCATGTTAAGCCTGCGTGCAACCCATGGTGTTCCTCTCTGTCTCTCCGGAATCACTAACCCTCTTGCTCTTTCCAAAGAGTAATTACTAATTTGCACCCCCCCCCCTCTCTCTTTTTGATTTATGATTTATTTATTTATTTTATTCTCTAATCTTATACTAGTATGTTTTAATTTGGCGGTTTAGGATGGCAGATCATGACCGTAGAAGAAAGGCCATGAGAAAGCAAAGATCACTACATGCAAATCAACAAAAGACTAAACAAAGAAACATTAATAATGATTTTGTGGAGATCAAAGATGATGATCAAGATTTGGATCAAATCTTGTATCAATTGTTCCCAGTAGCGGAGCTTGACCGAAAACCTTGGGGTGGCCGACATAAAAATATAATATATAAATTAAATATATAAATAATATTATATAGCAAAAATTTAAGTTGTAATAAACACAAAGTGAAGTATCAACTAGTTTAACTCCATGACTTAAGAATACCTTAAAGTAATGCTCTACGCTCTTTAAAGTAAAACTCAAGCACTTCATATAGACATAAAATCAAACACCTTATGTGCGACAAAAAAACTTAAACACTTCATCTAGACATAAAATCAAACACCTTATGTGCGACAATAAAACTCAAACACTTCATATAAACATAAAATCAAACACCTTATGTGCGACAATAAAACTCAAACATTTCATATAGACATAAAATCAAACACCTTATGTGCGACAATAAAACTCAAACACTTTACATTGACATAAAATCAAACACCTTATGTGCAACACAAAAACTCAAAAAAAATCAGCACTAACGTCTAATTGAAACTCCAAATCAAAATTCCAAACTCTAAATCAAAGCTTCAAACTCAACACTAACAATGTAAGCTTTAAATTTCATGCTAACATAAATCAAACCTAACAAAAATCAGCACTAACTAACAAAAATCAGCAATAACAAAATAGAAATTCGAACCTTTTGAGAGTTGCAGCGAACAAAGCAGTCAGGCAGAGGCGATCTGGAGACTGGAGAGTTGCAGCAAACAGACACGAGAGTAACGAACGAGCGGAACAGCCACGGAGGCAGTCAGGAGATTGATTCGTGAATCTGATTGAAGTTGCGCGTTTGTCGTGAATCCGATTATGGAAGAGGGAGAGAGGAAGGCTGCTGTAACTTGTAAGCAGAGGGAGAGAATCAGAGAAGAGAACAGAGAAGGAGAGAGGCTGGATGGAGAAGAGAAGAAGAAAGAGAAAACTGAATTAAGTTTAGGTATTCTTGTAATTCTTTAATTTTAATATGGACATTTTAGTCATTTTACCTATAAATTTTTTTTTTTTTTTAGGGTGGCCGCATCCCTATGTCTTTGAGAAGCTCCGCCCCTGATTGTTCCATTCTCATGATGACCTCACAGCTCCGCCCCTGATTTTTGTTTTTATTTTCATTTTTATTATTGTTATTACTATGTTGTAAAATGTAAAAACATATCCTAAATTAATTAGCACCTTTTCTTTGCTTTCCATTTTCTTAATTGCTTATTTTATTTAATCATGTAAAATGGACCCCTTTGTGCAACATTATTTTATAATTATTAATTCATGTTTTTATGGAAACTTATCCTGTTGGTAGTTCCGTCAGATATACAAACTACATATCTCGAAAAATATATTAATTAATTTGACTTTGGTTGTGAAATAAAATAAGTTATGTTCTACAGTTGAAAAAATAAATGTTCCAACAGCACTTGTTAAAACATTAAAATAGAAATTTTATTTTGGAAGTCTCCTATACTATCAACACATTACTACTATTCATAAACATGTTTTTATAAATAATTTTGATAAAAATTGGATATCTTTAATTATTTGTGATCGATTAAATTCTTAATAAAACTGTTTTTAAAATATAGTTTAGATCAAAAAAAGTTTCATTCTCACTACACTTTACCTTTTTTGTTTTTTTTTTCAAACTCTTAAGCATGTTTTTTACTTCCTCTAGTCTTGAATATAAGATAAAATTATATCAATAAAAGTTGATGTATTTTGTCTTAAATTTAGATTAAATATATTCATTTTTGTTCATTCATTTTCTCTTATATTTAGATCAGAGTGAGCATATATTAAGCACGACATGTCAAAAGTTTATCGTGATAAATTGAAGTAGATATTTAAGGAGAATTTTAAGATATATTTAATAGAATGTCTCATGTAAAAACGAGATATCGTTGAGATGCTTCCATTGAATATCAAATTTTTTCGACTAGACTTTTTTGCTTTTTTTTGGATAGCTAGTAAACATTTTTCTCAATCCATCGTGGGTTAATTGGATCATGTGTTAGAATTATTTGATGATAAATTTACATGATATTTAAAATATTAATTATGTTCTTACTATAGTCACAGGTCGTGTACAATTCATTTCGCATATGATTATGGTTGCATAATTTATGTGATATATCTTTTTATGTGATAATTTAGGTAATATGTATATTATGATGAAGATATAGTTAAATATAAATATTACATGATTAGGTTAATTATGTGATGCATGATAATAATGAGATTATGTGATTTCATGAGCACTTATTATGTTTACATCTTGTTTTTGAATTGCAATTCTACACCTACAAACCAATTCAAATATTATCCGGGTGAATGAAGATTAATTGAAGTTCTGGAAATGTTTAAGAATTTGAAGTCCTTTAATTCTAATTCACATTTTGCTATAACTATGTGGTTTGGTGTTCAAAATTATTTGTAAAAGTATTTTTACTAATTTTTACAATGTATTAAATGATGCATTTTATAAAGTAATTTTATTATTAAAGTATCTGTCAGGTTTTTAATTTTCGCTAATTATTTTTGCATTTTTCAACATTAACTATGCATAATTGAGCAAAGGGTGTCACAGAAATCATACACTTTGTAAATTCCACATTACCAGTTTTTGGACAATTGATAAGATTCGAAAAAATTAAATCCAAATAATTCAAACAAAAGAGATTCGAAAAAAATTTACGGATTGCGAACGCATATAAGAGACTTCTCCAACACCCTCAGCCCTTCCACGAGTTTCTCTCTAAACGCCGAGCCAATCACATTACCTCTTCTTCTTCTCTGACATTAATTAGAGGTGTTAAAAAAATAAATAAAACTGAACTAAACTGTCAAACCGAATCGACTGGTTTTGAACTGAATTAGTTTAAGAATCGAACTGTTTTTGTAAAACTAGAATTGAATCGAACCGAATTTTCAATTTAAAAAATCGAACCGGTTTTATTAAAAAACTAAACAGAACCGGTTTTTGTTAAAAAAAATCAAACCGGACCGGTTTTTGTTAAAAAAATCAAACCGGACCGGTTTTTATTTCAAAAAACTTGAACCAACATTTTTTAGAAGTAATTAGGGGTAATTATGTAAATTTTAGCCTATATGAACAAAAAAGTTAAGTTAAACCAGTTTGGTTCGATTCAAAATAATAAACCGATGCACTACTTTTATAAACCGGTTTGATTCGGTTCTTTGAACTGAAAACTGATTCAGTTTGGTTTTTCCAAATTAAAAACCAATTCGGTTCAATTTTCAAACGGTTCTAATTTAGAACTAAACTTTGCCGACCTCTAACATTAACATCGTCGCACGTGGCTTCAGTAGAAGCATTTTTATAGGTGAGACTTGGGTTCTGCCTATAGAGGCACACTTCCTTCATTTATTTATTAATATTTTATTTTTATTTTTTTAAAATAGTTTTTTGAGATTGTTTTATTTTTGTTATAAATAAAAGGGGAACATTTTATGGTGGGTTTGTGTTGAATTTCTAGTTTTCAGGGGCATAAAGAGTGGATAAAGAAGTGAATCAACGGGGTGATTGAACATCCAAAGTTGGTGAGGTTAGATGGTTATTGGTTATTGTGTTGAAGATAATTTAAGGAGAGATTTAAAGGCTTTTAGTTATCATCTAACACCATAAATATTAGTTATGAAATACTTCGAATTCGAATTTAAGATCTCGAATTCAAGATTCACGGTTGTTGTGTGAATTATTTATAGCAAAATTTATTATCTTTTATGACATCGAAAAAAAATTTATAATATTTTTCTTTTAAGTTCAACGATCATTACAATACCATATAAATTTTGTTTATAGGATATAAACTTTATAACTTTCAAGAACATAAATAATCTATCTTAATGAGTCCTTATCAATGACTAATTAATAATAGAATTATAATAGTGGACATCCACCAAATGTTATTAATAATATAATTAAATAAGTTTTTTTATCTATTAGAATATTGATATATATTTTTAAATTAATTTTTTATAAATATATTTATATTATTATAAAAAGTTTCTCCACAAAAATAAATTTAAAATTTGATTTCTATGTTTTATATTTTTTTATTTTTATATTGCAATTATGACACTTAAAAAATCTATATTTAATTAATTTTAAGTTAAAAAAGTATTATAGAGAAATTTTTTCTAATGTTTAAACATTATTGCAAAAAATCATTCAAAAATTTAAAAGTTTAAGAACAATGAAACATGTTTCTTTTCGGTATAGATTAAAATTGCTTGCAAGAAAATTTTGAATTGACTAAAGAATGCAATTTTTTATAAAAATTAAAAACAAAATTTTAAAATTTTATAAGACTAAAATTTTATTTAATTCATTATAATAATAACCAACAAATTGGTTAATGATTCCCTCTTTATAAGTAAGTATCGTTAGAATAAGAAATGTTTATATATAAATTAATTAATGTGTGTGACCTTTATAACCATATTCTTTAAAAATAAAATAAAGGGGTAAATAATATCATACCAGTTTTTTAAGAATATAAACCATTTCTATACTATTTTCTTTTAAATTTCAAAATTAAAATATTTTAAATTAGAAAAATATATAGTTTTGTCTTAAAATTTGGACTTTTTTTTAAATGAAATTTCATTATAAAAAAACGGGGTCAATTCACAATAGAGATATAGTCAATAGTCTAATATGAGTATGAAAGCAAGAGTGACCTTGGGAGCATAAAAAATGCTACAACTATTCCATGCACTAGCACCAACCCACATCACATGTAACAACAAAGTAAATTAAAAAAAAAAAAAAAAAACCCAACATACCACCTACTTAGGCTAAATGTGTCTTAAAATTTGGACCACTTGATCTTAATTGAATGAACGAAATGCATGTGACTACCTCCAATCCAAACCAAAGCCATTACATTGGACTTCAAAATCCAAGGCTATAATTATGGACAAACACTGAGAGTGTGTTTGTTTCAAGTTTGGTAATGTTATTCTTAGAAATGTAGAATTGGTAATGCAACATTTTCATGTTTGTTTCTGGTTTAAAAAAATTATTTTCAGGTATTTTTTTGTTTCCACTGCTTATTCACAAGCTAAAAGGAGGGAACTAACATGTCCATGAAAATAAAAATCAACTACTTATAACTTTCCATCACCGCTAACATATATTTTTATTTTTTAAATTAAATAAAATTTAAAAACATCTCTATAAAATATATAATAGGTTAAATAACATCTGTGGTCACTTAACTTAATTTCAATTAACGTTTTAGTCGTTTATTTTTTTTCTCGATTCAGTTCTTTATTTTAATTCTAAGTGACAATTTGATCTTTTATGTTTTAAAATGTCAACAATGTTATCTTTTTTTTATTACAAAAATTCATTAAATTTTTCAAACAAAACCCATAAAATTAATTATCATTTTTATTACAAAAATTCATTAAATTTTTCAAACAAAATCCATAAAATTAATTATCATCTTCAATATAATGTAAATTTAAAGAGATTTTCTTCTTTTGATTGCATGAGAATTATGATATGGTTGTTGTGTCACACAAATAAAAATACTAATTGATTAATTTAATATGACAAATAATTGTCTCATATATATATATATATATAATTGTTCTCATTTTTATGTATGAGATATTAAACAACAACAATTTTTAACTAATGTGTTAACATCTCGTATATGGTTTTAATCAGTGGCGAAGCTTGGTAGGGACAGGGGGTGGCCGCGGCCACCAAAAAAAAAAAAATTATATGTTCAACCTCTCTTCCTCTCTTTCAGATTCAGATCCAGTCTCTCTTCCTCTCTTCCAGATCCAGTCTTCATCTATCTATTTCCCTCTTGCTTTCTGAACGCGATTCACGATTCCACCTTCTTGCCATCTTGTGTTGTTGATGACTTGCTTCGCTTCAGCTCGTCTCGGCCTCGTCCCGCCTCACCTCGGACTCGCCTCGCCTCGGACTTTGTTGATTTGCTGATTTTCCTGATTTGCTTAACAAGGTGTTTGAACAATGTTTGTGCTGATTTGCTGATTTTTGTTGCATACAAGGTGTTTGTGCTTTTGCTAAAGTGTTGTTGCATACAAGGTGTTTGCTGATTTGCTAAAGTGTTAAATTGCTAAAGTGTTGTTGCATTCGAGGTGTTTGTTGATTTGCTAAAGTGTTAAATTGCTAAAGTGTTGTTGCATACAAGGTGTTTGCTGATTTGCTAAAGTGTTGGTTGCCTCTTTAGAATGATTTGCTAAATTGTTGGCTGCTTGTTTAGAATGATGACTAAATTGTTTAACTGCTAAGTTGCTGATTTTAGAATGATTTGTTAAATTGTTGGTTGCTTTAGAATGATGGCTAGATTGTTAAATTGTTAATTTTAGAATGATTTGTTAAATTGTTGGCTCGATTAAAATGATGACTAAATGGTTGTCGCTAAATTGGTTAATTTAAATTGTTGTTGCTATGTCTATTGAACAAGATATTTGACATATTTAAAATGATGGTAGTCTGTTTGCTGATTTTGTTTCCTAAATTTGTTTTTTAAATTGCTAATTTTGTTGATTTAGAATAAAGAAACATAAATAATTGGATGCGTGTTTTAGAATTCAACTCTTTAAATTTAGCTGCAAGTATCAGTTCTCAGGATGATTTCAAGTTAATTATGCTTTTTATAACCTAATTTTTTTGCTATATAATATTATTTGCTTTATTCATATTGTAATTTTATGTCGGTCACCTCAAACTATTTAGTCAAGCTCCGCCACTGGTTTTAATACTAAATATATCATATCTTTTGTGCTTTTTTAGATTAATCAGCGGTAAATATTTGTCTTGTCTAATTTTATATGTTAATGATATATATTTATCACATATATTTTTTTAATAAATTGATCAATAATAAATATATGTTATGTGTTTTTTTATGTATCGATGACAAATATTAGTCCCATAATTTTTTTATCTTATTAATGACAAATATTTATTCTATGTATATTTTTAATATTTATAGAGGACAAATAATTATATTTCATCAATGATAATTTTTTGTCCAATGTTTTTTTTTATATTTATTCGTGATAAATATTTTTCCTTTATTCTTTTTATATTTCAATAATAAATATTTATGTGGTGTTTTCTTTTTATATTTATTGGTGAAAAATATGTGTCATGTATTTTTTTTTATGCATCAATAACATATATTTGTCTCATATTTTTTTTATATTTATCAATAATAAATATTTGTTCCATTTTTTAATAGTTTTTAGTGATAAATATTTGTTTCATATATTTTTTCATACTTATTTGTGACAAATATTTGTATTGTCACTTTTGTTGTTTTTATGTATTAATGATAAATATTAGTCATGTGTTTATTAAATTTATCTGTGATAAATATCTATCATGTTTTTTATATTTATCAGTGGTAAATATTTATGCTGTAATTTTTTTTTAATTTATCAGTGAAAATTTTGTATCACATACTTTTTAATGTATCAACAAAATTTTGTTTGTCTCATTTTGTTTTTATTTATTTATTAGTGTTAAATATTTGTCTCGTATTTTTTTATATTTATTATTTTTAAATACGTGTCATGTATTTTTTTTAGATATCAATAATATATATTTATCCAATATTTTTATATATATCGGTGTATATATATATATATAAGTGATAAATATTTATATAAATATTTATCTCATATTTTATATAATAAACGGGACAAATATTTGTCCATGTCGTTTTTATATATCAATGTAAAATATTTGATCAATTTTTATTTTTATTTTTATCAATTATAAATATTTTTTCCATGTTTTATTATATTTATCAGTGATGAATGTTTATCTCGTAAACTTTTAAAATTTATCAGTAAAAACAATATGTCCCGTATTTTTTTTATGTATCAATGACAAATATTTTTTTATGTTTATTAGGGAGAAAAAAATTATCATATTATTTTTTTATATTTATCATAAATAAGTGTCATATATTTTGTATGTATCAATAATCTATATGCATCGCTTATTTTTTAATGTACCAATAACATATATTTGTAATGTGCATTTATAATTATTAGTGATATATCACGTAATTTTTTGATATTTGTTAGTGATATATATTTATCTCATATTTTTATATATACATATGTGACAAATATTTGTCTAATGTTATTTTCATGTATCAATGACAAATATTTGTCCCTTATTTTTTTTATATTTATCAATTATAAATATTTTTCCCATGATTTTTTTATACTATTTATTAGTAATAAATATATGTCATGTATTTTTCAATAATAAATATGTATCCCGTATTTTTTTGTATATTTATTCATGACAACTACATGTCATGTGTTCGTTGTATGTATCAATGATAAATATTAGTCATGTTTCTTTTTTTAAATATCTGTATTTTATAAATATTTATCTGTTACAAATATTTATCTTTTTTATTTTCAGTGTTAAATGTTTACCCGTAATTATTTTTTTAATTTATCCATGACAAATATCTGTCGCATATTTTTTTATGTATTAATGAAAAATATTTTCCCCCGTATTGTCTAATGTTTATCAATAGTAAATATTTATCCGTATTTTTTATATTTGTTGATTATAAAAAAATTTCTATATTTTTTTTATATTTATTAGTAATAGACGTTTATCTCGTTAATTTTTTAAAAAAATTATCAGTGAAAAATACGTGTCTCGTATATTTTTATGTTTTAAATTTCAATTACAAATATTTGTCTTGTATTTTTGTTTTATTTATTAATGATAAATATATGTCTCGTATTTTTTTATATTTATTAGTGACAAATATGTGTCATGTATTTTTTATGTATCGATAATCTATATGCGTTGTAGTACTCCAATTTCGTCCGAAACATTAAAAATAATTCAAAAAATAAGTAATAATATGTTTAATAAATATTTTACAAATATTATTATACAATCTAAAAATTGACCATTTTACAAATCTGACTCAATTTTGAGTCCACATTTACGCAAGTGTCCCCCATCACATTACATCAAAAATAAAATAAATAAAAAACAGAAAAAATGTATTCTTCCTTCCAATGTAGTGGTGGTGAATCTCTCTCGTTGTTTTCAGCTCTATATTTTTTTTCTTTCTTTTTACTAATAAGGCTATAATATTTACTAACAATTCACACAAACAAAAAGTTCAGTCACCATTTTCCCTTTTCATCTATGCATACTCCATAATTTCTATAAAAATAATAGAAAAAAATATATTTTAATTTATCTCTTAGACACAAATTCATCATTTTAGCCTATAAATTGAAATTCAAAAGTTCAAATAAAGGGTTTTATTTATTAAAAAAAATGAGAATATAGAAAAGAGAGTTTTTCTTTGTTTTTGAAATCAACAAATAAAAAGAGAATAAATATTCTAAAAAACAGAGAAGATAAGATAAAGAGATTCAAAAATACACCAACCTCCTTTATCAAATCAACTCATAACCATAAACAAACCCAAACCTATTTTAACCATACAACCATAGAAAACTCATTTTAACCATACAACCAACGAAAATCAAATATACAAAATAGACTTAATTGCACTTTTGGTCCCCTATTTTAGGTAAATCACGAAAATAGTCCCCTCATTTTATTTGTCTCCAGTTTTGATCCTCCAAACAGAATTTGAGTTCAAATCATGACGAGTTGTCAATTTTTTAATGACATGTCAAAAAAATGGTGATGTGACAGACGTCTATGTGGATTAAAAGCTATTATTATATTATTCCAAATTAAAAAATACAATTTATATATTTTAAATTCATTATTATATTATTCCAAATTTTAAAACAAAAGCCAAAATTAAAAAACATTCAGCAAAGCATGTGAACCTTAAAATAAAAAATCGACCACTTGTTCATCATTATTTGTTTTTATCCTCTTATTCATCTTCTTTTTTTCTTCCTCTTCTTCTTCATCCACTTCTAACTTCCTCTGCAATGGTCTTTGTAATTTTCATCTTTGTAATTTTCAAAACATCAAAATCATCAAAAACACGAATCCATGTTTGAACATCAAATTTCTGCTTTATACTTTCATGGTTGTTCATAGATTTGGCTAAAGTGGTTTTGCCCACACTACACATGCCTACTATGGGGATCACATAAATCTTATCACTATCACCATCATGTAACAATTTTTTGAGTATGACTTCTATGTCTTGATTTCTACCAAATATGTTAGATCCATGATCTAGAGAGGTTGATAGAGTTCTCCAAGAAGAGTGGAGGTGAGTTGCAATATGTTGAAGACCAAGAAGATGAAGAATATGGATGATGAAGAAGAAAAACGAAAATGAAGAAAAAGATGAAGGCTTGGTCAATTTTTTATTTAGGGTTCATGTGCGCTGCTGATTTGCGTTGAATTGGGGCTGATATGTTTTTTAATTTTCGCTTTTATTTTAAAATTTGGAATAATATAATAATGACTTTAAAAAACATAAATTGTATTTTTTAATTTGAAATAATATAATAATAGCTTTTAATCTACATAGACGTCTGTCACATCACCATTTTTTTACACGTCATTAAAAAAATGACAACTCATCATGATTTGTACTCAAATTGTGTTTGGGGATCAAAACTTGAGACAAATAAAATGGAGAGACTATTTTTGTGATTCACCTAAAATAGGGGGACCAAAAGTGCAATTAAACCTAAAAAATAAAATAGAGAAAAAACGTTACTATTCAGCTGCACACCGCTTCTATCTTAATCGTGGCCTTTATTGGTAACCGAAAAGACATGTAATTTCTTCCTCTACTCGTGTTTGTTTTGTTTTACTTTTTCAACTTTATATTATTGAAAGATGTGAACTTCATTATACTGAAACTAAACTTTATTTTCCCTGTGATTGGTGTTGTTGTTTAAGATGCGATCTCTTTTTTCTCTAGTTTTCGTATAGACGTGACTCAATAGGTTAGCTCAAGAATGCTATTCCTACCTCCATGTTTTATTATAAGTTATTCTCACTTCTGACTCCCGCTCTCATCATTCATGGATATAGCTAACTAGTAACTAGCACTGATTATTTATTCTATCGGGAAGTAGTGTTAAAATATTTTCTTTTAGTCTTGGGTTGTGTTATTTATATTAAAATTGGTTTTATTTATATTATTTAATTAAAATGGATGAAATTGCGTTCTTTAATATTAAAATGAGTTTTGTTTTTATCACATATTTAATTAAAATATGCTTTGAAAGAAACTCCGAATTGTATATAGTATTTTGGTTTTTATTATTTAATTAAAACTTGTTTTGTTTATTAACAAATTGAGCTACAAATCCATATATTTATTTTACTGCTATTTTGTTTTTGTGTGTTATTGTTGGTTTTATTTAAACTTATTTAATATTTAGCATCAAATCTTAATTCTTAAAAAGAAAAGAAAAAGAAAAATATAATCAGATATTGAATAGTTAATTACATGTGATATTTGTTAACCTTTGAGTTGTTATGACACACGTTGTGACAACTTCATAGTTCTAAAACCTATTTTCACAAATTTATTAATAATCATACGAAAAATAGTTGAAAGTGGTTATTTAGATGTGACATATTTTTAATATTTGATCGATTATAGCATAAATTGTACAACTTGAGTGTTTTAAAACTCAATTTTATAACTAAAATAATAAAACTATTCTTAAACGGATTAAGTAGATGTGACATCTTTTTATTAATCCTTGAGTTTTTTAAGACACAAGTTCTACAATTTGATAGTCTTAAAAAAAATCACATTTTTAGAATAATTATTCAAATCAAACAAACTAACTTTCTTTCGTCAAAACATTTTTTTCCCTTTTTTTTCAACAACAAAATAAACTTTCTTGCAAAAACAATCAACACATTCACATTTTCTACTCAAGAAATATGTATTTTTTATTTCTTCTTTGCACCGAAAGAATCGTATGAGTAAAATCACACTCTTGTCGATCACGTTAATAAAAAATTATTTTTCTTCCTCTCTTTCTTAAGTACATTTATATTTAAAATTCACATTCATAAAAAAAATGATATTCATATTTAATAATAAGGAGAATTAAATATATTTAAGCTAATATTAGTTTGCAAAATTAATTATAGGTAACATATTTTAATAACATATGTCATAGGGTGCTTAATACCTTTCTACACCTCATTTTTCAAATACATTGAATATAGATAAATACTTGAAATTTTAGGCTGCGATATGCGTTCCATAATTTTTTTTTTTATATTTATCAGTGATAAATATTTATCTCATGTTTTATATATACTTATGTGACAAATATTGGTTTTGTGTTATTTTTATATATCAATAACAAATATTTGTCTCATATTTATATATTTATCGATTATAAATATTTTTTTCTTGGTTTTTTAATATTTATCAGTGAAAAATGTGTGTCTCATATTTTTTTATGTATCAACGACAAATAGTTGTCCTATGTTTTTTTATGTTTACTAATGATATGTATTTATCTCATATATTTTATATTTGTCGGTGACAATAATGAGTCGCATATATTTTATGTATCAATAACTTATATTTGTCCCGTGTTTTTTTATAATATTTATTGATGGTTTCTTTTTAAATTTATCAATGACAAATATGTGTCACATATTTATTTAAAGTATCAATGAAAAATATCTATTCCGTTTTTTTATGTTTTCCATTATTTTATGTATCAATGACAAATATTTTTTTTCTTCATGTTTTTTATGTTTTTTATATGTACAACGAGAAAACTTATTTTAGAATATTTTAATATTAACTTTTGTTTTTAAAAATTTAACATAAGAGTTCATGTTTAATTTTTTTAGGAAGGAGGAACAAATGTTATAAAGCTGATGATATTTTTCTAGTAAATCCCATTTTTAAACAAAACTCTCTATTATACTATATAAAATTTATATACGAAAATATCATACTTTAGAGGGTATTTTTTTATTTTTTTTTTAATTTAATGTATTTTGTTTGATTATATTAATATAATTTAGTTTTTTATTTATTAGTTTAATAAATTTTCATTTCATCCCCAAGATGCGACCTCTATAAGAGAAAAAATAAAATTCACACGTCTTACGATATCTAAAGTAGGATATTTTCGCAAATAATTTTTATAAGATATAATAGAGATTTTTTATTCAAAAGAGGATATACTGGAAAAATAACCGAAAGATGCATGCAAGAGGGAAGTTAATAAAATTTATATTTTGAAACGGAGAAATGTATTGAAAAAGAGAGGAAAAAAAGGAAATAAAACAAATAGTTCATTAGTTAATAGATACTAGGTGCGTTTGTTTGAGATTAAATAAAAATGGTTGTTAGTTTAAAATTTTTAGAAATTATTTTGTATAGATTTATTTAAAAATAATTTTTTATTTTTGGTTGTTTACTATCGTTAAAATGATTTTTTTAACTGATTTTTAATATTTTTATATACAAGTTTATAAAAGTGATTTTTTAAACTACAAAATTACCATAAAAGACATGACTTTTTCAATTATTATTTCTTAGACACATTTTAAAATTGATTAATGTACTTTAAGTCTTCATCAAGAAGCAATAAATAAACATACAAAAGCGAAAACAATCGTATCAACATATGAATAATGTAGACATAGAATGATTCAAATAAAAGGTATAGAAACAACAAAAATACGATGCGGAGAAATTGAAAAGAATAATATAACTTAGTTGATGAAAACCTATATCAATGTCTAATGGAAGGAGAAAAACGGTCACAATTGAGTGTGTAAAACTGATGCAGTATAGAGAAAATCCTAGTAAAAATTAATGGAGGATAATTTTATATTTTCCAAAAAGAGTAAGAGTAGTTACATCATTTTCTCTCATTGTCGAAGTAAGTTCTCTTGAGCAACGTGATAAACTATTATTTTTAGTTTTTCATTTTTAGCTAAAAATTGATTTTTCAAAAATTTGAAACAAACACAATTCAACCAGTAAAAAATAATTTTTAATCTAAAAAAATAATTTTTTTTTATAAAAAAGATAAATAAAATAAACACATCCGCTGATATATAAAGAAGTGTGTCAAAGTAATTAATAAATAATATAATAAATAAATAGATGTGTTGATCATTTATTTTGAATATGTTAATAAATAAAACAAAGTTAATAGAATAAATTGTATCTTTATATATATATATTTCACTTTAATTATTGAATAAATTAAATGGTATCTTTAATACACTTATTAGCGTGATATAAAAACATTATCCCTCCTAATAATACTCCTATAAATATAATTCTAAATTTGTAAAATTTTGTTTAGAACTGTTCTGAAAATGTGATATCCAGAGCATTCCAGGTGTCCCGAGATGTTGAGAATGTTTGAGAACTTTAAAGACAAAATGAATCAATTAACCGCACTTTCTCGAAAATATATCTTATTTATATACTCCCTCCCTGCATACAACTCAACATTCATAACAATAACAATTCCCATTCTAAATTTACCGAATTCTCAACTACATCCAAAAGAGAAGAATAAAATGTCGCTGATTCCAAGTTTCTTTGGTGGTCGAAGGAGCAACGTTTACGATCCATTCTCCCTCGACCTTTGGGATCCCTTCAAGGATTTTCCATTTTCCAGTTCCCCTGAATTATCTCGTGAGAATTCTGCATTTGTGAGCACACGTGTGGACTGGAAGGAAACACCAGAAGCACACGTGTTTAAAGCTGATCTTCCTGGACTGAAGAAAGATGAAGTGAAAGTTGAAATCGAAGATGATAGGGTTCTTCAGATAAGCGGAGAGAGGAGTATTGAGAAAGAGGACAAGAATGATCAATGGCATCGCGTGGAGCGTAGCAGTGGTAAATTCATGAGAAGATTCAGATTGCCTGAGAATGCTAAAATTGAACAAGTTAAAGCTGCTATGGAGAATGGTGTTCTCACTGTCACTATTCCAAAAGAAGAGATCAAGAAACCTGATGTTAAGTCAATCGAGATCTCTGGTTAAACTTTGAACAAACTCTGTTGCTTTCATTGGTGTACTTGTTTTGGTTGTAATGCTTAGTACTTTTTTTGTGTCATGTGTGTGCTAGTAATATGTGAGATGTTGCTGCATAAATAAATAAAGTAAATTGTTGTTTTTCTTGGTGTTATATTATATTCGAATTGCTAGATTTATCTCATAATTTCACTGCAAAATACATTATTCTTGAAAGTATGCATGCAAACACCTCATCGTTAACTAGCCAATTAGTCTTCTACAATAATAGTAATTAAATAGTTGGTTGAATTATAGACCCTACCTGTTATAGGCATAAAGTCATATTATCATATATATGCTATTTAATTAATTTGAGTTTACAAAAATATATTAACATACGAAGAAAAATGAATAAATTAAAAACACATACTGATATACATGAATATATTAGGGACAATGATAAAAGTTAGTCATACAAGTAAAATTTAATTCACACAACTGTGAGATTTTATATTCAAATTTAAAATTCGAGACAGTGCAACATAATAATATCGACATAAAATTAGTTATACAAGTAAAATTTAATTCACACAAGTGTGAGGTTTTAGATTTAAATTCGAGACAAGACGCGCAACATGAATTTTTAATGTTGGAATTTTTACGATCCAACTTTAAATCCTAGACTAGAAGTCCTTATTACCTTTCTCCTAGATTCAGTTTATCAATGATTGTTTGTCACAATACCACCAACAATCTTGATTTTTAGTTCAGGGATCACTACAACATGGATCTCAGTCAGAATACTTTTTGAAGAATTTGACAACACAACGGGACATGTTAATCTATCTCAGACTTAGACTTGCTACGAGAATTCAGATTTTCCTCTCAGCATTTGGCAATAATTTAAAAGTTCATACATTTTATTTATTTCTTTAGAACTCCTTGATGTGTGTAAGTAAAAGAAGATTGTCAACAACCAGCTGGTGTGGGCTTTAAAATTTTGCCTCCAACGGATATATACCCCATTCTTAATGGTGATCAGAGCATGTATGGCATTTGGTGAATTAGGATAATTAAATTTGTCGAATGGACTAGAGGATGACTTCAAGAGTGAAAACATGTCATGCCATGCTCACTACTTGAAGGGTCTTCCTTCCAACAAGGATAATATCAAAGTTTAAGCTAGTCTTTGTGTGATCATCCTTAAAATCAAAAATATAAATTATGTTTATGCAAATTGCTGGAACAAAATAACAATGATTAATTTCTAAAATAAGCTCTGAAGAATGGTTATGCTTCTTCTTTCTGGAACTCCATTATGTTGTGGTGTATATAGTGCATTCACTTCATGAATCATTCCTTCTTTGTCACAAAATTCCTAGAATTCATGGGATTGATACTCATCACCTCCATTTGTCCTAATCACCTTAAGATTACAACCACTTTGTTTTTCTGCCATCAACTTGGATCCTCTAAACACAACCAACACTTAATTCTTCTTCTTGATTAGATAGATCCAAGTTTTCCTTGAAACATCATTAATAAATGTTACATAATAATTGTTTCTTCCTATTGACATTTATTCAAATGGTCCACAAACATCAGAAAAAGATTAACTTCATCTTGTTTGATGATCGAGTTGGCACTTCATCTTTGAATGATTTTTTGTGTTGCTTGGCCAGCACTCTTCACATAGCTCATTTGGTATTTTACCTTATGGATTCCTTGCACCATATCCTTGTATTGCAGCATTTGAAGGCTTCTAAAATTCAAATGACCAAACATTTGATGCCATGGCCAACTTTCACTTATGACTTCAACATTCAAACATTGGTTCTCACTAATTTGTATTTCAATCTTGAAGGTTATGTTCTTTGAGAGTGGTGCCTTCAAGATCAATCTCTTTGAGCTATCAAACATCCTCATATCACCATGCTCCATCTTCATTAAGTATCCTTTTCCAAGCAGTTGTCCAAGGCTCAACGAATTATTCTTAATGGTTGACACATAAAGTACATCACATATGAAGGATTGTTTGCCATCCCCCATTTGAATCAACACCTTACCCACTCCCTCTGCAGTCACTGAGGCGTTGTCTGCAAACTTAGTCCCCCCTTTTCACTTTTTCATCAGTTCTTACAAACCACTCCTTGTGCATAATCATATGATTAGAGCAGCTTGTGTCAAAATACCAAAATTATGGGCAACCATCATCTGAGTTTGTGGTAGCCATTAGCAGTACATCATATGATCCTGAGCTTCATCATCATCTCTTTGTACCTCATTGGATCTACATTCATCTACAAAATATCCCCATTTTTTTACAATTACAGCTTTGAATCCCTTTCTTGTTAAACTTCTTTGTTCCAGTTGATTTCTTGTGATTATCATTGTTGTTCTGGTTTCTTGAATTTCCAGATCCTGCCTCTGAATCATATGCTTCTTGTATCATTTGGATTTTCCCTTTCTTTTCTTGTGTTTTACTTCATCTTAACTGACTTTTTTGTTGCCAGTACGAGCCTGCAGTGCCTACACTTGAATTGTTGTACTTATTTCTTTTAATCTCACTTCACGTGCTTCTAAAGATCCTTGCAAATCTTCCACCTTCATTGTTTCAAGATTCTTTGACTCTTCTATAGTCACCACTATGTGATCATACCTTGGTGTTAATGTTCTCATAATCTTTTCAATTATCATCAGCTCAATTATCACTGCACCATTGTTTCACATTTGATTGATAATTGCTTGCACACAATTGGAATAATCAGCCACACTTTCATTCTCCTCCATCTGCAATAATTTGTACTACCTTATCAACATTTGAAACTTCATTTTCTTGGTTTTTTCACCACTTGTGTAATACTTCTCTGACATGTAGAAATATAGATGTAGGGATAAATGACAAAATTTTCTAATACAAATTTTTATCAATTTTGATTAGATTTTGTTTACTATGAATTTTAATAAATTAAATTTGTTATGTATAACATTAATTTTTTTCCATTAATTTTCTTTAGTTATTACCTGATATAAAAAATACAGTAACAAAAGTATCGTACTACTTAATCTAAGAATAGTTTACATTTAATGTTACTTCATGTTCCAAAAAATCCATTATTTGATTGTCAACACTATTTGTTCAAGAAAATTATATATATATATATATATATATATTGACTTAATTATAGTTTTAATCCCTCTATTATTATTGATCTATCTTATTTTAAAAGTTCACAACTCAATCCAATTTTTTAACTAAAACATGATGACATGTGATGCTTTAAATAATGTAAAATATGATACGGTGATATATAATTATTAACATCTATAAAATTGAAATAAAACGCCGAAAGTTTTTAATTTTCAACTTTGATTTTTTTTTATATTTTTAATTTAATTAATAAATATAAATAATTAGTACATTTAGATAATTCTATATCATAGAATTATATGTCACATCATTTAAAATATATTAAATCATGATTTTTTAAATAAAAAATCTTGAAGAAAGGACTAAAACTATCAATTTTTATAATATTGAGACTAATTCTATGAATTGATTATAATTGAGAGATTAATTGAATTTTATTTTTTTTAGAGAAACTAAACAAACAAATGAATAAATAAATGAAGAATGGACATAATATAATCCCATATTGTTTGCCTCCGGATATTGGGAGTTTTGTACTGTGCACCCCCCACCTCCCATTCCAATAGAAAAGACCATATTGCCCTTTGTTTTATATATAAAAACTCCAAAAAAAATTACTTTTCCTTTTTCACCTATTTCATTCGAAACTTTCATTTGTCCGAATCAACAAATTGCAAACATTCCAACATTTCAAATCTTCGAAATTAAAAAGTAAGAAAAAAATTGAAACCTTCGAAACTTTCCAGCAACTTCAAATTTTCAAAATGAAATCATTAGAAAGTTTCCAGCAATCCCAAACCTTCGAAATGCTAAAAATTCGAAAGTTTCCAGCAACTTTAGAGTTTCGAAATGCAAATATATATCTATAACTAAAATTTAATTGGTGGTGAATTATCAGTAATAATACTTGATCGGTGATGAAATTTTTTGTAGAATCGATAATCGTTGTTGAAGTAGGAACCTCAACTCTACTCATACCTAATTTCAAAAAGACTAATAAATTTAATTAATAATAATATTATAAATCTACTTTTTAAAATAAAATTTTAATTATTGTAAATTTTTTTTGTACATTTCGAAACTTTCCCAGCAATTGAAACTTTAAAAACTGATTTGGTTCAAAAATATGAAACTTTTGAAATTGTTGCATTTCGAATATTTGAAAGGTTCGAATATTGTGTTTTGAATATTTCAAGTTCAACAAAAGTTTCGAAGGTTTTGATGAATTATGGAAAAAACATGTTTCGAAGATTTAGAATTCATCCAAACTTTCGAAATTTTGTATGAATTCTGGAAAACCTTGTTTCGAATATTTCAACTTTATCCAAAGTTTCGAAACACACAAAGATTCTTGAAATATTTCATTTCGCGAAAATATGAAACTTTCGAAATTGTTGCATTTCGAATATTTGAAAGGTTTGAATATTGTGTTTCGAATATTTCAAGTTCAACAAAAGTTTCAAAGATTTTGATGAATTCTAGGAAAAAACCTGTTTCGAAGATTTAGAATTCATCCAAGCTTTCAAAATTTTGTATGAATTCTGGAAAACCTTGTTTCGAATATTTCAACTTTATCCAAAGTTTCGAAACACACAAAGATTCTTGAAATATTTCATTTCGAACCTTTCATGTTTAACCAAAGTTTCAAAATCGTCTGGAAATTAAAGTTTAGAAACTTTCATGTTTAACCAAAGTTTCAAAAATGTCAATAAATCTTATTTTTTATTATTTCGAATGTTTAAAATTTTCGATTCATATGGTATAATTTGTAGTTTTTTTAAATCTATAAATCTATTTTTTAAAATAAAATTTTAATTATTGTAATTTTTTTTTTGTACATTTCGAAACTTTCCCAGCAATTTAAACTTTAAAAACTGATTTGGTTCGAAAATGTGAAACTTTTGAAATTGTTGCATTTCGAATATTTGAAAGGTTCGAATATTTCAAGTTCAACAAAAGTTTCGAAGGTTTTGATGAATTATGGAAAAAACCTGTTTCGAAGATTTAGAATTTATCCAAACTTTTGAAATTTTGTATGAATTCCGAAAAACCTTGTTTCGAATATTTCAACTTTATTCAAAGTTTTGAAACACACATAGATTCCTGTAATATTTCATTTCGAACCTTTCATGTTTAACCAAAGTTTCGAAATTGTCTGAAAATTAAAGTACAATACTCGGATATTGGTACTTGGTTCTGGGCTTGACACTCTCTAATCTCTTTAAGTTTGTGTAATATAATAAAAAATTAAATATGCTCTTTATGGAAGATATAATTAAATATTTTTAATTTCTATAAAATTATAATTTAAAATATATATTTAATTTTTTAAGTATAACTCAATTTATATTTAAGTATTTTAAGTTTATTATTTTTCGATTCAGTATTTAAAATTACATTTGTTTGTATTATTAAATTTTAAGATATATTAATTTACTTATACAATTATTTTAAAAAAATTGATTATTGTAAAAAAATATTGAGATTTAATCGAAATATTACAATAAATTAACTGTCAAAAGTATTTTACATGTAAAAAGTTAAAAATGTTTGATTATGTACATAGATTTTTATTATTTTTGCTTTTAAGATTATATATAGGTTTTAATTGTTGTAAAGAAAATCAATAAATATTATAAAATTTTATGAATATTTTTTAAATGATTAATATAACAAACATATTATTACAATATTTAATAAAGTTTCAAATTATCAGAATTTTTAAATTAAGTAAATTATTGTCTAAATTAAAATAAAAGATTACAATGCAAACAAAATATAACTTAAAAGATCAAATTAAAATAAAATAAAATTTAAAAACTTAAACAAAAATTAACTTAAATTTAAGGAATTATATAAATATATTTTTGCCAAAAATTATATCTTTTCAAGTTTAATATCTAAAATTATACCCACTTGTGTTAAAGTAGAGGCTAATAGATTATCGATATTTACCAAGTTTACATTTATTTAATCTAATTCTATAAATTTGTCAAAAAAAAATGATTCTATAAATTTGTCAAAAAAAAAAATGATTCTATAAATTTGTCAAAAAAAAAAATGATTCTATAAAAAAACAAAAAAATAGTTATGTCTGTTCATTACAAAAGAAAAAATTAAAACTGAACAAAAAGGTGTGTTCTGCACCTGAGCACACCGAAACGAAACCCGGACGTGTCGCCGTAAACTAACCGTATTAGATAATCGTGGATAGGTCCGAACTTTGTAAGTGGAGCGAGATTGGTTCTGGTTTTGGGTCTCTTCGGTCAAAAAGAACGTAAACACGCAATCCAGCCACCCCCAACAACACACCTCTAAAACGTGTGCAACCAAAAAGTCGGTGGGCTTCAATCCCAAACCCTAAATCGCCACCGTCTCCATTCATTTCTATGGTTTGTTTCCTCTAATTCTAGCTCAATTTTCCTTCATCGCGTCGATTAATTATACTTTTCACTCTCAATTTTGTTAACTTCGGTAATTCAATTGGTTTTTAATTTTAATTTGATCAGAGTTGTAACTGCTGCGGCGCCGGCATGCGTTGAACTTCGTTGTTGATTAATTCGGTTGTTGATTCTGTTGATTGATTCAGTTTGTGCTCAATTGTTAGGTTTGACGACATGGATTTGGTACCAAGTATCAAGGTATATATGATATGTGATTTTAGTTTTATCTTCAGGTGTATGTATATTTATGCTTCACCTTGATAGAGAGATAAACAAATTTTCATCATCATCATCATCTCATATGATTCCTTGTGAACTTGTTAATCTAGCATTCGTTCTTTGACTTTTCTCTACTTTTTTTATCAACATGTTGATGCCGAAAATGAGAAATGAGCACTGGTAATCCTTGTTCTTAAAATTGAATTTACACAGACAGCGGAGGACATTTTTACTGGAAAACTGTATAGTATATGCATTTTTGATTGGTTGAACTTTTAGGTTTTATATAGTTTTAGTTAACATGGAAGCAACTTTCCAATGTGTTCTGTACGTGTTTTACCTTTCCACTCTTTTTAACCAATCACTATGTTTACATTATTTATAGTTTGTATTATCATTGGACACTTTGTGGACGATGTGATTTGATAGTTGGATGCTTTTTAAGTTAATTTTATTATGATGCTATAAAAGCATCAAAATGCAATATAAACAGGTAGTATGTATTTACACTTGAATTTCAGTTGCATTATTTCTGCATACTGTGGTATGTGATTTCTTGTTCTTGTTCTTCTTCCTCTCTTTGTTCTTCTTATTAGTTTTAATGTTGGTACTGGGTTTCTATGTACTGATATATTAATTTTCAGCTATGCTATCCTACTTCTGACATGTGACATCTCTTATAGGAAAAATTAACGTATTTCCGCATAAAAGAGCTCAAAGATGTGCTGACTCAGTTAGGTCTTTCAAAGCAGGGAAAGAAGCAGGTGAGACAATTAGACTATTACCAAATCTGCAATTGTTATTTGTTCGGCGTTTTCTGCTAAAATTGATTGCTAGTATTAATACCTTTTTTAGTAGTATTTATTGCCCGATTACTGTTTCTTGATGAGGAGAACCATCGTTTCTTTATTTGCCAATATTTTTCTTTTCCATTTCCCACATGTTACATACAATTTGGATCTGTGTTGTTAGTTGTGTCGTGTCCGTGGCAAATCACATAGTCGTGGTGCAGCAGAAAACTTTGCTGCGATGCAAAATGTTGATGCACAGCGGAAATCAGGTGTTATGTTTGCAGCTGCGTTTTGCACCAGAATCGCCAAATCGCAGCCACATGAAGGGTCTTATCACTTGAATCCATCAACTCCAGCCACAAACTGGTGTTTCTCGGCCTTTTCCTGGTGTTTTCCAACCAGATCCTTGTAGACTGACCAGCAAAGTAGAAATGAAGAACACAAATTGAGAAGTTGGAAGGCTCAAGAAGATGAAGAAGAAATGGCTAAGGAGGAAAAGAGAGCTGTCTTTGTTTCATCAAGATGGGAACATTTTAAATTTTGGGTTTCTCAAATTGGGCATTCCCCTTTAATAATTATCAAAAGATTAAAATATTTCTTACCTCTTCTCTTTCTCATCCTGTTTGCATTATTGGCTATCCCGCACTACCGCTATCCTAGTTTTATGGTTGACTGCTATACGTCACTCATTGTTTTCAAATATCGGCCATGGTGGATTTTGTTGGCAACCACCATGGCCAATTTGTGAAGGATGGCAGATTTTTGGCTTTCCTCCATGATCCGCAATCCGAAATTGATAATACTGGTGCTATCATCCGAAATTAACAGTATAGATTTGGATTGTTCTCATATGATTAGACATCATACTTAACCATCAAAAATGAGTTTTCTATTCTTATAATCAACAGATATAGTCAATTTATGGCATCAATTTTCATGATTGTAGTAACTTTGCTTTGGGGTCTATGAGTAATTTCCTTTTTAATCCTGAATTTAATATGCTGTCTTCGAGTTTTTGGATGATATGATGATTCCAGTGCTTTGTTTTCTGTAGGATCTCGTTGATCGCATATTATCCATTCTCTCAGATGAACAAGGTAAAATTACACACATGATTTATCATTTAAGTCTAATTCTACCTTTATACTTCTTTACTATGCTTTTGTTTGGGTTGTGATAATAATAATGCCTATTTGTTGGAAGTTTCAAGAATATCTGCATATGGAAATGTAAACGTAGTGAACATTTACTAAATTGGCAATGTTCTGTATGTCTCCTCCAATATCCCATTGAAATTAGAAATTATAGTTACTGTGGTAATTGTCTTTGGTTCAAACTTTGGATGGTAATCTCAGGCCAAGGCTTTTGTTTGTGCCCAAATCTCATTTATTTCCCCCTTCTCTCTTGGAATGATGTAGTCTAATATTTTGTTTGCGCACAAAGCATACGATAGTCTAATATTTTTGTTTGTGCCCAAAGCATACCATAGCCTAATTGGAATGATGGTGTACTTTGCGGGCTGTACTGAATCATATAGCAATTGTTGTATTGTGCATCAAATTGATTTTGTGATTTTCTTATGTGGGTTGTGTTTCTTCTTCCTTTCTTCTGTAAACTAAGAAACCTGTTGCTTTTCTCCCAGTTTCAAAAATGTGGGCTAAGAAGAATGCTGTTGGGAAAGAACAGGTGGCAAAATTAGTGGACGACACATATAGGTCAGTTTTAGCACCTAGCAGCAGTTACTGATAATATTTTCTTCTTGCTTTTGCTATGCTTTGAATACATGTCATAACTTAAAATGCTTCAATGTGTTGATGGAAATGGTCTGATACTTTACTATTAGGTCTGAGCTGGGTTGATTATACTGCTTCTAATATTCTTTAATTCCTTTGCTTGGCTGTTATTTTTTATTGGAGTTTTTGTGTTTTGCTTTTACCCAGGAAAATGCAGATATCAGGGGCCACTGATCTAGCATCAAAGGGTCAGGTTGTGTCAGATAGTAGTAATGTGAAGGTTAAAGCCGAAGTTGAGGATTCCTTTCGATCAGCTACGAAGATCCGCTGTCTCTGTGGAAGTACATTGGAAACGGAGGATTTGATCAAGGTGAAGCATTCAATATGTTTCTTTATTCTCTATGATCCATAAAATTCTATCCATCTGTACATGCATATATTTTTTGATTGATAATAATCATCTAATTTAGCTTATAACCTCATGTATATTTTTTTGATAATGTGTTCTTTTCAGTAAGAACTCCTGCATGTTGCTTACATTTGATAACTTCGGGACTTCAATTTTTCTCATTATATGCAGTGTGATGATGCAAGATGCCAAGTGTGGCAACACATCAGTTGTGTTGTTATTCCAGAGAAACCTATGGAAGGCATCCCCCCAGTTCCAGATAAATTTTATTGTGAACTATGTCGACTCAGTCGTGCAGACCCGTATGTCATGTTCCCTTCTTATTTTAGCTAATAGTTATATGAAGGAATGGAGTGAGTGATAATGATTTTTTTGAATAGATTAGTGCTGATTTTATTATTTTTCCTTTTAAATTTTGTATTAAGGGTTTTACTAAAAACTGTTTTTACTGTATGGCTGTGCTTCTTGAAGGACTGTGTTGATATGATTATGATTTCCAATTTCTGTGATATGGTATTCTCAGTTAGCGTAGTGAACTGGTCTTTGTAGCTGTGACGTGATACCAAGTTGCATGGTTGTTATTTTATAATCAACATGATGATATTGATTTCTTGATGTGACTGATTAATAGTTGTAGAGTTGGTGAATATGTTTATTCTTACTCTTCTACAATAACACTGTTATATATTAATCTTCTAGTTATGTCTAGAGATACTCATTGTGGTAAATTTCTGGCTCATGAAGTTGGTTTTGAATTATATATTAATTTTTGCTTCAACAATTTTTCTTCCGTTCTGTTATATTCTTAGGGCCTTTTTGATTTGCGAGACAAGAATGCTTTTCATTTCCTATTTTCATGTTTTGTTACAAAAATATCATTTGTTTCCACTTTTATTTATTGTTTTCAAATATTTAAACGGGAAAACAATAAAAACAATTCCCTCTCGTTATTTTATCAAGATTTTCCATCCTTATATTATTTAGCATTTCTTAATTTGTTGCCACTAATTTCATTTCTCTCTCTTATAGGTTTTGGGTTTCAGTGTCTCATCCTTTGTTACCCGTAAAGTTGACCACAACCAGTATTCCAACTGATGGGTGAGTACATGGTGTGGACTTATTGGAAATTAGATGTAGTAGGTTCATATATGTTCACTTGTTTCTTGGTAAAATAAATGCCTTGTTAAATTTGTGCCTTCGAATCAAGGTGTACTGTTTACTGCCTAATTTGCATTTCGGAGACTGGGATGTCTTTCGTTCTGGCCTGAATACTAGATTTTGGGGGTTGGGGTATTGGCCTATCGCTAATAATTACTGGGCATGGGTGCAAGTTCCTTTGCTCGATTGTCAGCTTTTGATTGCTTTATATAGATGTTATACAGACAGATATTTAGTGCTATTTGCAGAGACTGTGATGGTAATGCCATTTACTACTTATATTTTGTTGATTGAAATCCTTTGGTGGTTGAATATTTTTTTTTTGAGATGGTATTACCTCAGGGTAATAACCTATCAAGAATGAAGATTTTTTCCTTTTCTTTCAGATTTGTGTTTTCTTAAATATTTATTCAACGGGACTAGGCTGGAAAACTTCATTCTCTTCCCAAGACACAATCTAATGACCCCGTGTGAACAATTGTCTGCAGCTATCTTTACAACCTAATTTTCAATGCAGTTTTATGCTTGATTGGCCTAAACCGTTTTCCTGTTTGAATTGTTCAGTACCAACCCAGTGCAGTGTGTGGAGAGAACATTTCAACTCACAAGAGCAGACAAAGACATGGTATCAAAACAAGAATTTGAAGTCGAGGTTGGTTTGGATTTTCAGTGCTTGAAGGTTATAATCCATACCCCTTCTTGTTTTGTTTGCTTATTTTGAAAAATGATGTGCAGGCTTGGTGTATGCTTCTGAATGACAAGGTTCCATTCAGGATGCAATGGCCACAGTATACAGACCTAGCGGTCAATGGTATGTTAATATTTGTTGGTATCTCTTTGCTGATTTTGTGTATCATGTTGTCAGTTTAGTTTTAAATTTCTTTGCATGTGATGCAATGAATTACCAGATATTTTCTTGTGATTGCATTTAACTTTGTTCATATTAACTTTGACTATATAGGCCTTCCTGTTCGAGCAACTAACAGACCCGGTTCACAATTGCTTGGGGCTAATGGTCGTGATGATGGTCCAATTGTGAGTTGTCTTTTATTATGACTTGTATAAGTATATAAATATCGGCTAAGGATTCATTCACTATTTAAGTTTCATTTATTATAAAATTTTATTTAACCTTGTATTGTTTTCCTTTGTCAGATCACAACGCCTGCAAAAGACGGAATTAATAAGATTTCCTTAACAGTATGTGATGCTCGCATTTTTTGTTTAGGGGTTCGCATTGTTAGAAGGCGCAGTTTGCAACAGGTTGATTGCATTCTAATTTGGATTTCAAGCAAGCTATTTTGAATGACTCTTGATTCCTTAAATCCAGCTATGCTGTATTGAACCATAATTCGATGCTAAGTACTTCGCTGCATAGTCAGTCCAAAAGTTCCTGATACTGATCTCTTTTGGTTGGTTTCATAAAATTTGAAATTTAAAAAGATACTGTGCATTTATGAATGTGATTATCGTCTTTGTCAAATTTGAATGATGCCTAACCATTGGAAAGCACAACTGTGTATGGACCTCAAGTATTGCCTCTACTCTAAAATTAAAATACTCTGATTGTTTGTCGTTGTATTTTTTTCATCATTTGGGTTTAAGTTGGTAGCTCGCAAGATTTTTTTTAAACTTGAAATATCACATCGACTAGAGGTATGGCTAAAGTAGTCCTTATAAAGCTCGAGACAATTCTCACCGCTAAAGCTAGCTTTCCGGGTTGAGTTAGGTTTAAAGGCCAAAGCCTAAGTTGGTATTGGATCTACCTTAGATCTATTATTGGGCCAGTTATTCCACTCGCATTTGTCTAAATTCTAGATGTTCAGTCTTGGGTGTAAGAAAGTGTATTAAGATACCACATTGACTTGATATATGGCTGATGATGTCCTAATAAGGTTTCAGCTATCCTCACCTCTTGAGCTAGATATTGGTGTTTAGTTAGGCCTATAACCCAAATTCGAAGACATAAGATTTAGGCTTACGTTTCTTCACATACTAACATCTGTTGAAAATATTTTTATATACAACTGCTTCCTATGCATTACTATCATACTTTGTTGTTAAATAGTTGAGTCTCTGTTATCTAGATCCTAAACTTAATTCCAAAGGAGTCTGACGGTGAGCATTTTGAAGATGCTCTTGCACGCGTCTGTCGTTGTGTTGGGGGTGGAAATGCAGCTGACAATGCTGACAGTGACAGTGATTTGGAAGTGGTTTCAGATACTTTTAGCATTAACCTTCGTTGTCCGGTAAGGCTTTTGTGTCTTGGTTAATTTTTGTAATACATGAAGTCCGACTAATCAGTTTTCTATTACCATTTGTAGATGAGTGGTTCAAGAATGAAGATTGCTGGAAGATTTAAACCTTGCATTCACATGGGTTGTTTTGATCTTGATGTTTTTGTGGAAATGAATCAACGTTCAAGAAAGGTGAGATTGTAGATTGTAACGAACGGCACATGATTTGTTTGATACCCTCCATTGTGATTTTTTTGTCTGATGAAGAATGAAACTGTTTCTACAGTGGCAATGTCCTATATGTCTCAAAAACTATGCATTAGAGAATATCATCATTGACCCTTATTTCAATCGCATCACTTCTATGGTAAGTTCTTTATAAACCATTTCTATGATCATAGTTCTTATATTTAAAGAATTAGTAGTTTCATTGTTTTGGTTTTCTGGTACAGATGATTAATTGTGGGGAAGATGTTACAGAGGTTGAGGTGAAGCCTGATGGTTCTTGGCGTGTTAAGGCAAAGAGTGAAAGTGAACGTCTGGATTTAGGGAATCTTGGCCAATGGCACTTTCCTAATGGGTCCCTCTGTGCTTCTATTGAAGGAGATATCAAAAGAGTAGAAACATTGAAGCAAGTAAAACAGGAAGGTTTTTCAGACGGACCTGCTGGTTTAAAACTTGGCATCAGGAAGAATTGCAATGGAATTTGGGAAGTCAGTAAACCTGAGGACACAAACACCTCTTCTGGTCGTAGATTGAAAGAGGTTTTTGGAAATCCGGAACATGTTGTTATTCCGATGAGCAGCAGTGGCACTGGAAGTGGTCGTGATGGTGATGATCCCAGTGTTAACCAGGGTGGTGGTGGTGGGCATATTGAATACCCTAATACCAATGGAATTGAGATGGATTCTCTGTCTCTCAATAATGTTGATTTAGCATGTGGATATACTGTGCATAACACATCTGCTCAGGTGGGTGGTGCAGAAGTGATTATTCTTAGTGATTCCGAAGAAGACAATGATATATTGGTATCTCCTGCAGTTGCACTTAAGAACGACCAAAATGATACTGCAGATGGTTACTCCATGCCACCGCCTGGAGTTGTTGACCCATATGTTGACGATCAGAACCTTGGTGGAAATTCATGCTTGGGGCTTTTTCCTAATGAAGATGATTTTGGGATGTCTTCCCTGTGGTCACTGCCTTCTGCTACTCAGGCTGGTCCAGGATTCCAATTATTTGGTTCTGATGCAGATGTGTCTGATGCATTGGTCCATTTGCAGCATGGTCCTATTAATTGCACCTCATCACTGAATGGTTATGCATTGGCTCCTGAAACTGCTTTGGGACCTAGTAGTCTCTTGCAAGATTCCTCTGCTGGTCGGTCAGATGCTGACTTAAACGGTGGTTTGGTTGACAACCCATTGGCATTTGCTGGAGATGATCCCTCGCTTCAGATTTTTCTCCCCACAAGACCAGCCGAGTCATCTGTGCAGAATGAATTGAGAGATCAAGCAAATGTCTCCAATGGTGTCTGCACTGACGATTGGATATCCCTTAGTCTTGGAGGTGGTGCTGGTGGCAGTAATGGTGATGCTCCCACTCAAAATGGATTGAACGCTAGACATCAAATCCCAGCCAGAGACAATGGCTCAAATACTTTGGCTGATTCTGGTTTGTTGCACTCTGACCCTTCTAATTCGTATATGTTCTTCACCTGCTTGCATGTTTAGTCCCTTTGTTATATACTTATAACTAGCGTGTGATTTTGGTCCTTCAATTTGTTGAGCGAATTTATTTTTCCAAATTTTAATGTTGTGCCGGTTAAGTCCCTCCGTCTCTTTCATTTTAATTCAAACTCGCATTCTCATTTTTCTACTCAATTTTCATAAATTGAGTTAATTGAAATGTCGTAACCCTGCTCAAAACTCTAGCCAAAACATTGAATTTTATTCAAAATAAAAATTTACAAAATTTCCCCTTTTCAAAACCTAATCTCGTATCCTACATCAAATTTCATAAATTTATAACTAAATTTCTGATTTATAAACTTTTGAAGTTGTTATTATCCCATATTTTGACTGAAAAATGAGAATTCAAGGGTATTTGGTAGAAAATTGCCATCAGGACCAGGCATGTTTAATTTTTAATAGAGATTTAATTAGCTCAAAAAAACTTGAGATGCCAAAATGCACTTAGTTCAAACTAGTTGGATGCACCAAGCACTTTTTAGTTTTTGGTGGAAGTTACTCTTGTTGGAAACTTCTGTTTTTTAATACTTGGCTGCAGAGAACATTGTTAGCTGGACAGTGAAGGTTTTTTATTTCATGGAGAGAATAATAAAATTTAAAATTTCACTGAGAGAATAAATGTTAGCACATTGTTATTATATGGAAAGAATGATAAAGTTTACAGTTAATGAAAACATAAAATTTGGTAATAATAGATCTTCATAAAGAAATGTATGTCAAGTTTAGATAGATATAGCGAATACTGAAGAAGAAAAAAATAGTGAAATAAGAGTGGAATTAATTCATATTTCCTCATTAAATACAAACTTTATCACTCACTCTACTCATTAAAAATCATCATTAAATGTGATTTCAAACCACTAGGTCAATTCGAAACCAATGGTTAGAAAATGACCCAAGTTTCTTACTCTTTTAGGGAGCCTGTTCAAAAACCGAGTCTGAACAATAATTGTCATGTCATCTGATGATTAAATAATGGGTTCAAAATTACAGTGGTGGTTGGTTGGATTGGGTTCAAAAATAGCCAATCATTCTATTTGGTTTTCTTAAACTTTCAAAATGAAATCCAATTCAATGTAAATCAGTTTTGTTAAACTTTCATTATATGTACAAATTAATCAAAACTAAAAGGTAAATACCATATTATTCTTCTTTTTTAAATTAAGGAAGTTACAAAGTGTTTCTAGAAATGAATTAAGTGTGTTTGAAATGTTATATTATACAATCATTTATTATGTTAGTCTTTCAAGACCTAACCTTTCAAATCCCTTCCCTCCAAGATCCTTCAAAACCTTACACCCAAACACACCCTTAGTGAGTAAAAAGTGAGCCAAATGCCCATTTTTTGTTTACTTATGTCGAAAGTATAAATGGCTATTTTGAAATCATTAAAAATGTGGAGGATGCTAAGTTGCTAACCTCCTCTACACAAAGTCAAGGAGGTTAGTCTTTCCTATATATGCACGTTTCAGCAAGCCTTGTTTATGGTTCCCTTTTCTATTCTCGATAGATAATTGCATTTTGATTTCTGAGTTCATTGTTTTTTCTTGATTAACCTTTTCTCCTTGTGCAGCTTCTTTGCTTCTTGGTATGAATGATGTAAGATCTGACAAAGGAATTAGAAGATCAGATAGCCCTTTCTCATTTCCTCGCCAAAAACGCTCAGTAAGGCCCCGTTTGTACCTTTCTATTGATTCGGATTCGGAGTAAAGGTGTCAGAACTTGTGTCTCAAGAACTTTAGGGTCTCATAGCATCAGATATTGCATTTAGAAATTGAAGGAAGTTGGAGGCATTTTTGGTCCTCTTAAATTGTCTGTTCATGTTTTCTGAGGCATTTCTTGTGGAATAGCTATATAAATTGCCCCAGCCAAAACGCTTGCACCTACCTTCTTTGGCAAAGATATTGGCTGCAAAGATTCTCTCAATTCTCTATGCTTTGATATTGGAGTTAGCGGGTTGTGGTCAAGCTACCATTCCTTCAATTTTCAATTACCTACCGAGGGTATAGTGCTTGTTTACTGTACAGTTGATCATATTCAATCCGGTAGTTTAAACTTCTAATTTGGTGGGGGAGTTCTACTTAGGAATATATTATCTGCATTTTTGGCTCTTCTTAGAGCAAATAACCTGTAAATGTTAGCCTTCGGATTCAATAGTAAAATTAAAAAGGTTTTTATTGATCACAAAGGTACTTTTCTTGGCTTGTGCCTATTTTTACATCTGGATTTTAGTAATTAGTTGTAAATAATTAGTTACAAAATGCGTCCTGGAATAATACTTTTCACCGAGGATGAATACTTGTCTGTCCATTCCATTTTGTTTTAGCCGATATTGGTGTTGTCCTTTCTTCCTTTACACAGTTAGAGACCTCAAGATGTTTGGGATCCGACCTCCAGAATTATCCTAATGAATTATTTAAACGTACGATTTGATAAAATATTGATGAAGGGATGTACATTGACAGCTGATGTGTAACTTAATATAATAGAACTGGTGCTGGAGGATCATCGTTTGTTTAAGGTCATCATCAATCAATGCTATATATATTTTTTTTTTGAAGTTATAAGAAGTCAATAAGAAAGGAGGAAGTATGATATAACGAATTGCACAAATCTGTGTTCATGATTTATACCCAATCGGTTGGTCAAAAGATGTCTTGATTGTTTCAACGCCTAAAAGGAAATTGCAACACTAAAATTTATCATTTGATAATATTGAATATACTCGACCTTTTGTTCGCCGATAGATTTTGGGATTTGCAATGGCCAATGGATACCAACCTAACTTGTTTTTGACACCTTTTGCTGTATGTAGTTATTATATTTGAGCCTTTGGATTAACAAAGTGACACAGTAATAAATTCTGAAATATAGTTGCAACCTAAAAATACTTGCTCCTCGAGATATGGTACCAAACCTTTTTGTATGAGAAAACCATGAGGGGATGTCTAATCTATTTGAATGCCATTTTTAGTACAAATTAGGCCATGAGCTATCTGAATTTAATTTGTGACGAAGTGCAAGAACCAATGATTCTAATCCTAAATTGGTTGACTTCGCCACCGGCAAGTTCTTCTCTGAAATGTTTGATTCCCGCATCAGTTGAAGCTGGTAGTAGAATGTTGGTGAAAGGACACCATATTGTTGACTATACACATCTCAATCTTCAGAATCTGTTTCCATAACCGGAAGAATGCTTATAGCGGAAGCACCTAGATGCATACCCCTTACAATACCTCCATACCCAGCTTTAATCTTATGACAGAGGAGCAAGATGGAATCCCAGAGTGCTGTTCTTCCCTGAAATAAACAAATCTCAGAGCTGTTAGCAAAGCCAGTATTAGATGTAGTAGATGCTCTCCCTCACAAAGCACATTGAATAGATATTGGGATAGAACGGTATTAAGGGTTTAATGAAAGTAGTAGCATAAAGAAAACAGGTTCTTGGTTCATTATAACATGAAGCTACACCTGTATCACTCACCTGAAGAGAGAGCTGCAGCCTCTTATCCCAATATAAGGCAAAAATTGGGGGACCCTGCTTTCCAACTACTAGTATACATGCTCCCGGGTGAAGCACAGAAGGGACTGAAGACGCTACGGCGACGTATTTCTCTGGAAACCTTTCCTTTGGAGGAAGGACTCCCAAGAATAAGGGGTTTTTGCTAGACTGAGCTCCAGCATCCACATGTAGCATCCATTTTGGATGTTCTAGGAAAGCACAAAACAGATACAAGAGCAAATGAGAATCAGATGGTAGCTCAAGTGTCCATTTCTTATTCTTTTTATCATATACTTCCCCGCTACCAAGATACTCGTAATTCTTCAAGCAGGTTCCTTCTGCAAGCTCTGAAAATTTAGACAAGGTAAATCCAGGCATTAAAACCAATATCAGATTTAATGGTGCTGAAAATCTGATTAAGGTCACAACTAATAGGAATAAATTTCCATAATTCTGTATACCTCGAATCCTTTGCACTGTGTAATCAGCTCGAACACTGCTTTGAGGTAGTATACCTTTGACCCACTCCCCTTTAACCAAGGCTTGAAGTCTTTGGTGTTCAGTGATAGCATCGACACAGTCCTGCATGATAGGAACCAAAGGACCCTGCTGCGGGGACTGTTGCATATTAGATACAAGCAACTTGGCTGTATGCAAATATGAACCAGCAGGAGAATATCAGAAATGAGAAGCAATCGGAAAATATAATCAAACTGAGAAACAGAATATCACATTTAATTGACCAATAAGAATATGAATCACATTACATTTGGAAGCCTCTATGGCCTGCACAAGAGTAGAATGCAGCTGATGAAGCAATCCATCTTCATTGAGGGTAACTGCTGGCTGCCAGTCTTGAGTCTTATCAATTGATGGCAGTGTAGAAGGGGTTCCAGTAGACAGCATATCATTGCCAACTTGATTGACTGTAATTGAAATACCAAGTTTGGCAGCTGCATGCATAACCTACGAATATGGAAATCTTAGGGTCAGGAGTAATGAATTAAATTAGTTGATGCTCTCAATCATATTTGATGTTTTATGTATCTAACTTGAGCTATTTTGGTGAAGTGCACAACTCATGAAAATTGTATGTGGTCCTCTATATATACCATAGAACGAACTTCAACCATAATAATGAAGCACACGCTTGTAAAACAAGCACGAGCTTGATAGGAAACAACCAAAATGAGGTTTTGAATGGTTTTCTTAGCATATGTTTGGAAACACGGTACAGACATGAAACGTGTGGTGAGTCCCAAGCTGGAAGTCATAGCTTCAGCCCAAACGTGAGGTCACACCGCGAAAATTAAAGTTTCCAAACACACTTTTAGTTTGGATGGTCATCCAATACTTAACTTTGGGTTCCTTAAGACTCTGTGAGCTGAAGATTCAGCAGAAGTAAAACAAACTTTTGAACATTCAGCCTGTTGGGGAAGTATTAACTATTACCAATCATAGTAGTGCAGTATTAACTATTACCAATCATAGTGGTCAAGTTCTAATGTATAATATATTTCGTACTCTTCTTTCTTGGTAATCACCCACCATACCTTAAGTAATTTTTCTTAATTAACCAAATAAGACTCATTCTTGTAATACTTTTGGATGAACTCGTCCAAACATAAAACTTATTCTCTAAAAATTAACTTAATCCAAACATAATTCCCTAAAAAATAATTCTATGTCAGTTATCTAAACACACAAATTAGTGGACGTTAAACCCTCCATGACAATATTATTTCAAACATTCCCACGCATTCAATATTAACAACACACATATTGACATTCATGCACAATATTTTTCTTGGTTCAATTGACACTCCTTTTGGCTGAACTACTATGCAAACAACATTGCTTTAAAGATAAAAGAAGAAATGATGAAGATGTAAATGAACCTGAAGATGACTTGTCTCAATCTTGTGAAGCAAAGGATTAAGCAAAACTGAAGAGATCCATTGCCTGAGTCGGTCACGCCACTGCTCAATTTGAGGATAGACACCTAAATGGTCAAAAGCTTCAATTGCTTCTTCCATGGACATCGGTGGAGGAAGATCGCCACCTTCGCCCTTCTTAGGGGGAGTGTTAAACTTTTGGGATCCCGGAGACATCCTCACAGGCCTCAATGGCGTATGTCTTTTCACTCCAGGAGTATTAGCCGATCCTGTAACTGTATTAGGGCTCACTATTCCAAAACCAGGAACTGAAGAAGGTGGAGTAGACAGCCTCCCTGCAGATTCAGTTATTCTTTCATCTACTTCAGCTAAGAACTGTTCCAGCTTTTCCACCGATGTTATCTTATTCGCAGAGGATGCCCTCCTAGTAGACCAAGGGCTTGAGACTATGGAATCCGTTCCCGCTGAACTCTTTGCAGGTGAAACTAATCCAGGGGAAAGATATAGAGAAGCACCGGGCGACCTTGAAGGAGTACCAACTAAACGACCAACAGCACCCCTATTAGAGTTTGAACCATCAGCATCAACACGACGACTAGGGCTTGAAATTGGCTGATGAAGTGGAACAAGCATATCGGAAGAAACCAGCTGAGGTTTAGATTTCGGCGGCTTCTTCGATGACTCAGACTGTACCAAATCAACCTTTGGCTTCACTCCTAAAAGCTCTAACTGATGTTTAGTAAGAAACATTTCATTCTTATTAACTTTGTTTGAATCAGGCACAACCATAGCTGCAACAGCACCTCCACTATATCGAACTTTAAGCAACCACACAACTTTGAATAATGCCAACATAGTTCCAATGAAAAAAAGACCCAACAAAGTTTGCAGTGTCTTGACAACCCAATCTGAATTTCAATAAATCGACAAAAACAATATAAATTACCCCAAAAAAAATCAAAAAGAAAAGAAAAAGAAAATCAGTTAAAGAATCAGTTAAAGATGAGAACTTTACAAGCTGTAACAGGTGAAACATATTCGAACTTGAAGATGTCAATGAATCC
>NC_021165.2:66021113-66027314 GCF_000331145.2 Cicer arietinum | reverse complement strand
CCCTACAATAATAAAAAGCGAAATTTAGGCATTTTAAATGATGGAACGAATAACGATGATTGGGGAAAAGAGTGGTACCTGAAGGTGATGGCAAGAAAGGCGAATGCGGAGGCAGAGAAGAAAGTAAGGATTGAAATGAAAGTGTAATTGGAAGGTTGAAGACTGTTGGAGGTGAGAACAGCGGATAAATTAGGGTTTTGATAGACAGAGAATTTGGATTTGGATGATGAAGGGGAAGAAGACATGGTTCGTTAGGGTTTTGGAAGTGAGGTTTGTGGTTCAAATTCAAAGTTCAAACCATCGAGCCAAGGTCTATTCTGTTCACTCTAGTGTTCACTTCTAAAACTTTTTCTTTAGCATTTCAATTTTTCTTTAATATCATAAAATTTGCCTCCATTTCTTCAATTTATAACAGCGTTTAAAATTTGGAAAAAAATTGGTGGTTGTTAACGTAAAATAAATTTGTCCAGAAAATTATAATTAATTAAATTTAAAAATTTACGAAAAACTACTTAAAAGAAATACACTCAAGTTTTGTTCTCAAAATTATTGTCATGTATTTGTGTTTATGCCCTAGTTAATGTTGAGATTTATGAAAAATAAAAAAGTTAATGTCAGAAATTCCTTGTTTTTAGTTTTAAAAATTATTTGAAATTTTAATTTAATTTAGGTATAATTTTTTTAAGTGTAATATGTTTGACATGTTAAACAATTAGAATCAATTATATATATGATTTTTTTTTTTAAATTATAATTGTGAGTCAAAAAAGTTATAATATGTTAATCTATCTAAAAAAATTTAACTTATGATTATGGCTAAAATATTCTTCATTATCAATTGATTAGTCTTTAAATGTGAAGGTGAATATTGTAAATCTGTTGCATTACATATAATGAAATAAATTGTCATTTCTAATTATAATTAAAATGAAATATTTTTATAAATTTAAAGATCGTAATTGTAACACTTATATTATTTATCTAAAAAATAACATGAATCTCACATAATTAATTATTCACATGTGGTTCTTCCAACGTCAAAAAATTACAATAACATACATTTAACTATTACACGATCTCCAAAATATCATAACCAACACATACAAAATGTCTCCAAGGCATAAAGGCATAAGTAACACAACATCGAATTTATTGACATCTTCAAGTCTTAATGTGTTTAAAGTTTGATGCACTAAGCGAATTGTAATTTGTTATGCAAATCCTACATAGTCAATTACACCACATACATCGCCTCCAACACTCACGCATGGGAGATAGATGTAAAGAGATTTTTGCATTCACCACTATATTGACTTCACTCAAATGATATTTTAATTCGAAATCATAATATTTGATGAACTTCATTCATCTACGTTGTCTCATATTGAGCTATTTTTTGGGTCAAATAGGCATTTTAAATTTTTGATAAAGACATCAAAACGTACATCATACAAATAGTGTTTCCAAATCTTGAAGGCAAATATTATTGGTAGAATAATTTTTTTGTTCATAAGGGTATCAGCTGGTAGGAAGCATAAGCTATCACCTTGTTTGTTTTGCATTAAGACACACCTTAAGTCATTCAAAGAGGTTATGTGAAAGACTTCAAATCATACAATTGGATCCGAAATTGCTAACACTAGAGTTGTGTTCAATTTAGTTTTTAACTATCGAAAACTCTTTTTGCATCTGTGATCCCCAATCGAAAGAGTGATTCTTCCGAATAAATTTTGCCTAAGATAAATCTATTTGAGAGAATCTCCTATAACATTTGAGTTATTTGAAGAATCATCAATTGGTTACTTCTACATGACTATTAACTAATGGTAGTTGATTTCAAAGGAGAAAGATAAATTTCAAGTTATGTCCTTTGTGTAATATTGTGGCTGAATCACACTTCGATACCCTTGGAGACTGTAGTTATATGAAGGAGATTTGAAATGATTTTATCCCAAATACTATGTCTAACTTCTTTGGTGATTTGAATTGGAAAGACCGATTATGTAAGAATCTTGTTGATGTATCTACTAGTCATGGTTATTCGTAACTTTTGTTATTTGGAGTAATTCTAGATAATATTTGGAGTAGGATAAATGAGAAGATATTTAAGTTCTTTGATCTTAGAGCTGATGGGGGAAATTTTATTATGGTCTTTGCAACTACCCTTCGGGGTTATGGATATATTTTCATAACTTGAAAATTGCCTGAAATAAATGTTTATTATATATTCATTATGTCTTGTGATCAGGTATATGATAACTCTACTTCTATAGTCCAGATTCATGTCTTTAGAGAGACTAATTAGACCATTGATATTTTAACAAAATATAGTTGAAGTTTATACTCCAATTTTAGGATATTTTTTTTATTTTTTTTACTTTTCTCCTGCTTTATTTCTCATAGGCACATGCTTATTGTATTTCCTCTCTATAAGTTTCTAAAAAAGCTCAATAAAACACTAGATTACAAAAAATAAAAAACTTAGATAGACAATAATCCAAAAGATAATAATAACAAATAAAAGATGACAAAGTAATCCTCATGTTTCAACAAAAAAAAAAAATCATAATGTGAGAAAGGTTTCGTGATAAAAATAATCATCTGATCCTACCAATGTCTGATTCATCTCAGATAATAGTTATAGTTGTTCTTATCTCAACTACCAAAACCTTTACATCCAAATCTATATACCATACTTCTTTATTCAATATTTTATTAGTATCTTCTTTCTTTCTTTTTTTGCCTTGAAATCCGAACAGACACATACTATAATCACATCACACACCGTTTGATTATTGCTGCAAAGACAAGATGCATAGAAGAATCAACACAGCACGCTTCATTTTTTCTTCTCTTTTCAGAACTAATTCTTCTAACTCTCACTATGCTGCTTATTTTTCCACCACCTCCTTCCTCTTCGATGACACTCAAATACAGGTTTCCCTCATTACTACTTTATCTCACAACTTGGTCAAAATCATTGACCCCACTTTTTTGTATGTATAAATTTTTTAACTTTTTCGTTTGTTTTTTCTTCGGTCCTCTATTACTTCAACTTGGTCAAAATGATTGATCCCATTTTTCTGTATTCATAAAAATTTGAACTTTTTCATTTGGGTTTTCTTCAATTCTCTATTAATTCAACTTGGTTTGTTTCAATTTATCAGATGATTTTGATTTAGTTTAATTGCTTCTTTAAAGTTGAACTATGTTTATGCTTTGAAGGGTTTTAAAGTTTCTACTTGTTGTTACAGTTTAAAGAGAGTGTTGCTCAATTTGCAACTGAACATATTGCCCCTCATGCTTCCAAAATTGACCACACTAATTATTTTCCAAAGGTTTGTATCATGATCTATTTATTTTTCAATCATCTTCATGAACAGTACATACCTCATAGTGTAGTTTAACACACTGATTGTGTTTTGATCTAATTTTAGGAAGTTAACTTGTGGAAAAGTATGGGAGAGTTTAATCTCCATGGGATTACTGCACCAGGTAATCTTTTTATATATTTATAATTTTTGTCGAGTAAATACTAAAGTTGATCCTGAAATTGTAGGACTATATAAACCTAGTCCCCCATATTATTAATATTTCAAAATAGTCTATGGAATTGCAAACTGATAGTCAAGTTCGTCCATTTGTCAGGATCTATTATCAGATGTATCTATGACATTATTCACTTAGTTTCAAATTCATCCCAAATACTAACGGAGGGATGAACCTGACTAACATTTTGCAATTGATAATATGGAAGACTAGGTTGGTTCAGTTCTATAGTTTCAAGTACCAAGTTGGGTAGTTACTCTACTTTCCTTGGTTTGCTGCATTCATTTTCTGATATGTTAAATGACTTCATTTTTAGATTTTTAAGCTGTTGGTTTTATCTGCTACTGTGATTTTCATTTGACACGTTTCCTCTTTTATACTCTATGAGATAGTGAAGATAATAAATGCTAATGCAGCAATTCTTTCTGAAATACGTGGCTTTCAATGATAAAAAATGGTGTCTAATGTAGATACTAATTTATTTTGCAGGTTTAGAGTAGAATTCATTCACCTATTCACAAATTGTTATCCTTTTTCATTTTTCCACAAATGGTATTTTATGGTCTAGGACCTTGATATCTTTGAAATTGTTCTTCTTTAAGTGTTTTGAACTTCTCATTAGTATACTTGGCTTCTTTGCAATATGATCACGTCTTTTATTCCAACAAACTTTTTCCAATTCTATTTCTGCTTATTTGCAGAGGAGTATGGAGGGCTTGGTCTAGGTTACTTATATCATTGTATTGCAATGGAAGAGATTAGTCGTGCTTCAGGATCTGTTGGTCTTTCTTATGGTGCTCATTCTAACCTATGTATCAATCAGCTGGTAATAATTGAAGGGAACTTAAGTCTCTTTCATTTTATGCTAGACGATTTTCAAACGAATCATCAGGTTTTCTACCTTCTGCTTTGTTTAGGTGAGGAATGGAAACCATGCTCAGAAACAGAAATACTTGCCAAAGGTTCTATGCTAGACTCTAGTTCTGCCTAGTTTAATCTTATTTAATTCCACTTTTTCAATGCAATATTTTTTGCCTTGCCCTATTGGCAATGCAATAATGTTACTTGAACAACATTAGTGGTTAACGCAGTTTAATTAGTGGTTAAGGGGTATGTCAAAATTGAATAACGCATTAGCCATCAACTGAACTTTATTAACCATGAATTTAAATGTTATTAACCACAATTTCAGGTGGTCCAACTACATTTAGACTCGAACACTTAGACTCGAACACTTAAAAGGGCTTAATCACGTTCAAATTTGTGGTTAATGAAATTTTGTAGATGGTTAATGAGCTGCGATGCTTGATATATTTATTAACCAACTATAACACTTCACAAACCACGTGTCTGAGCTGCATTAACCAACATTTCTGTAGCCAATATGTGTAATGTTTGACTTATCAACCAAAAACGCTCGTAATTAGTCGTAGCTTTCCACCTATTTCTTGTCTTCATTAATAGCCATTCTCAACTTTTATGTGTCTATTTGTCTGTCTATCCATCTATAGTTAAGGCTGACATGTTATTTTACCCTCTTCAAAATTGAAGCTTATCTCCGGTGATCATGTGGGAGCTTTGGCAATGAGTGAGCCCAATTGTAAGATATGTGAAATTAAATAGCAGTATCTTAAATATTTAGATATTCCACGGACTTTGCCAAGTGAGTTTGTATTTTCTGCAGCTGGATCTGATGTTGTCAGCATGAAATGCAAGGCTGATCGCGTAGATGGTGGCTATGTACTTAATGGGAACAAGATGTGGTGTACTAATGGACCATCGGCTCAAACATTAGTATGTTTCTTCAATTTTTTTCCATGTTATCTGTATTGTCCGCGTTCATGTTTGATTTTTAGAAAGTGAAAAGGGAAATGTTGCCTCAATTTGTAATTTAAATGGTTTTTCGGCGTAACGACATACCATTGTCGTGATCTATGGACCTGATTGCAAAATAACAAAGACAAATATCAATATTTCATAAGGCTTTATTATATCACACATGCGTAAAAATGATTTAACAAATGCTGGTTCCAAGTGTTTAGATATTTAAAATGTAGATCACATTTCGCATATCTAATTGCGCATATGTATCACATATACTGAGAATACATAGCCCACATTTGATTGTGTTGAATTGAATCAGGTTGTATATGCAAAAACAGACATAACAGCTGGGTCAAAAGGAATCACGGCATTCATCATTGAGAAAGGAATGCCCGGGTAATTGTACTGACTACTGAACCTTGACAACAAGTTATGCGATATTGGGTTGAAAAAAAAAGGGAGTCGTGATTACTGATGACAAACAAACAATTAATATCAGAGAAAGTACAAAAAAATCTGCTCACATGGTTGAAACGATGAGGCCGTGCTTATATGATAAATCATTTTATTACAGCGAGAAAATTTGAAATGAAAGATGAAAACCTGACAATGGTTGCTGTTTGTTGACAACAGATTCAGTACTGCCCAGAAATTGGATAAACTAGGGATGCGAGGAAGTGATACGTATGTACGCATGTTCCATGTAAAACTTTCTATATTTAATTAATTTCGAACCACTTAATTTTACTGATAAGATGGAATTTTGTGGGCAGATGTGAGCTTGTCTTTGAGAATTGCTTTGTTCCGGAAGAAAATGTTCTAGGGAAA
>NC_021165.2:65990057-66020778 GCF_000331145.2 Cicer arietinum | reverse complement strand
AAAGAAGGGAAAGGTCTTGCAATTTCTTTTAGTCTTTATTATTTTTAAAGGGAAAATCATCTTTATATTATTTGGTAGGGCTCGTTTGGATAGACTTATAAAAAATGAACTTATATCCAAGCTTTGTTTTAAAGGATTTTCTTTACTAAGAGAAGTTATTTTTAATCTGATACAATTTTTAGGAATTACTCATATTAAGTTATTAACAGCCACTTATTGAAAACCACTTAATCTTCCACTTATTTCAGAAGCTTAACTCTACTTTTTCTTCCCAAATTAAGTATTTATTTTAGTTATTTTTTCAATAGTGAATCCAAACAGGTTCATAGTTTGGCCTACAAAGTTTGTTGTGAGACTATGATTATTCTTGTATACTATGTTCACATTGATCCATCATATCAGCTTTTGCTTCTCTCTGACGCACATGCGTGCACACACACACTCACTAAGAATGTAAAAACATTTGAAAAAAATTCGCAAAAAGAGCACACTTCTTGTGTTCTTATCTTTGTTACTTTTGAACAAGAACTTCGTTTACAGTGGAAGCATCTTTCAAAATCACTAGATAGACACATAGATTTGTGTAAATTAAAAAAATTTCTCTAATGAAGTAGACTATTAGTTTTTCTGTCGGTTTTTATGATGCAAATTCTGATAAAAAGCCACTTTTGTTATGTCTTTTAACAATATGAATTGATAGAAAATGAGAGAAAAAGAGGAATATCAAAAGGAGGTTAGGGTTCAATTCAAATAGCAATCTTAAGAATACAAAGTTTTCTCTAAGAATATATAGTAAGACATAAATAGACTAAGCTACCATTAGCCCAATTATAACAAAAGGCCCAATACATATTATCTAACAATGTCAAGTGTTAATAATATTTTGGATTTTGGGTAATACCATTATTTTCCTTTTGTTCAGGAGTCTATGTCATGATGTCTGGCTTGGATCTGGAAAGGCTTGTTTTAGCAGCTGGTCCACTCGGCATTATGCAGGCATGTCTCGATGTTGTCCTTCCTTATGTTCGACAAAGAGAGCAGTTTGGTCGTCCTATTGGGGAGTTTCAGTTTATACAGGTTCATAAATCGGCAATATAATTTATTTTCTCCATGTATTGTATGTGAATCATAGCTCACTGTCAATTTATCTTTTGGTTACAGGGGAAAGTTGCTGATATGTATACTTCTTTACAATCCTCAAGGTAGAAGGCTCTAACGTCACGGTGGTGCTATTTTGTCCTGCTAAATAAGTTTTGCATGTCGGTTGATAACATTCTTTATTTCAGGTCTTATGTGTATTCTGTAGCTCGGGATTGTGACAGCGGAAAAGTTGACCCAAAGGTGCCTCCACATATCTGTATCTTGCTAATATGATGTTATCAAGTTATTATTTTGTCTTTTCATGAAAATGTAAGCATGATTATTGGGCTCTTTAAATGGATAATTTTTATTAATGAAACTCATTCTATATAACTAGACGACAAAAGGATAAGAATAATAGTATTAGATATAGAGTTGGAGTAGCACAAATTGCAGAAAAGGTAGTTGAATCTTGAATTAGGTGGTTTGATCATATGTGGAGAAGACTTGTTGATTCTGTACTAAGGAGAGTAGATAAGATAGAGGGTAGTCTAATCCCTAGAGGCAGACAAAGACAAAAAAAAACAATAGGAGGAACTATAAAAAAGACATAGAGGTCAATGGTTTGGATAGAAATATGATTTATCATAGAGGATTATGGTGCCGTTTGAACCATGTAGTCAACTCCACTTAGTGAGATAGGGCCTGGTTGTTGTGTCTGTAATGAAACTCATTCCATATTTCTTATGCATTATGTCATACGTGAATGGATTAACCTTTATTCTTTGTTTTTGTGTTTTCCCTTTTTATCTTGTTTATTTTGTTTTGGGTTCAATTTGCATGGTGTACTAACACAAGTAAAATTTGAAGTGGCATCTGTGAATTACAATATTATAATGTATAAAATTATCATTCTTGAAATGCCAATGTTTCTGCAATGTCTCATAAACTTGAGCTAATATCATGTTGGCTCATTGTAATTCTAGTGGCTCAGTTTTCATCCTGGTCTTCAATGCAACAACTCTACTATTTTTCTGTTTGCATCAAACTATTCATTGTAAAACATACTGTCTTAATACTAATTTCAGGATTGTGCTGGAGTTATACTTTGTGCAGCTGAAAGAGCTACTCAAGTCGCTTTGCAGGTAAATAAGTTCCTTGCATCTGTTATTGTTGCTACTTTTGTTCGCCTATTCACATTTTCCACCAAACTCGCAGGCGATACAATGTTTAGGTGGGAATGGCTATGTGAACGAGTATCCAACTGGTCGTCTCCTTAGAGATGCTAAACTATACGAGATTGGCGCAGGAACAAGTGAGATCAGAAGAATGATTATTGGACGCGAGCTCTTCAAGGAGCAATGACATTCTAGTCCTTTGGTTGGAATTGAGCCACTTGGAAATTTCTTTGTAAAAGTAATGTTCATTTATCAAATAAGAATTGCTGTCATCACCAGCATTGATCCAAAATGCAAGGAATAAAAGCTGCCATGTCATATTTGAATGAGCTTTTTTGCTGTGAAAAATCTTTCAAGCAATCCATTACTCTTGGAAAATGATGTTGAAAAAAAAAATGTTAAGGTCTGACATCCAATATTTGGTGCCAAAAGTAATGTAATAGATTTCTCCACTATAGATACTTATATTATTCAAAGAAACCTTTTTGAATACTAGAAAATAAAATTTAGGCATTTTTAGAGGTTGTTTCTTTTCAAAACTTCTTTTAGTAAAAATGAATGCTATCACCAACTTTTTAGTAATTCAACTAACATGAACATGATCATTATTTTTTATTGAACATTTGATGATTTAAAAGGACATTTTTTAATAGAAAAAAATGAATAAAACTTGAAGAAAAAAAAAAGAATCTATCTGGTCCTTAATATAAAAAGAAATTATAAAAATTACAAAGACTACTGAACTCATTTGATGTTTAAAATTTTAAATTTCTTTTAAACCTTAAAATTACAAATACCACTTAATTTTTTCTCATCTCAAGTCTTCTCAAAAGTCCTTAAATTTTGTCTCGATTGACTAATCTGAAGGTGTATTTTACATATCTAGATATCATTAACCACCCTTAATATAATGACATGAAATATGGGAACAGAGTAGCTCAAGAGGTAATGTCTTATATTACATTATGTCAAGACTAGCCCTTATTTCCCTAGTTTAGTTCACTTAATTGCCAATCTTTCTACCACCGATCATGCAATTTTTTCTGAGCTAACAAGCTCAAATGGTTGTAATCAAACATGCAGCACTAAACTATACACAGAGTCATAGATAAATAAATTTGTACAGAAGCAAGGCCAACACAAAACTCAAAACAACCTTGAAACTTTAGACTCTAACTACTGTTGGAGAATAATCTGTCTGACTCACTGAGGAAGACTTAGAAGGTTCCATAATCACTGGTGCCTGTTCCAAAGAGCTATGAGTATCATCATTGGTCATCCCAAATGTCATTTTCTCCACTTCGCCTTTGGTATATATATGAATCTTGGACACAACATCACAAAACTCACTGCATCCAAAGCAAAAGCACTAGAAAACTTAAATAGAATAAAACAAGTCACGACCGTTTTCATAAACTATCGTGGAGAGCTTATTTCAATAACGAAAAATAAAATAAAGTCATTGTTTTTATATAAACTATACATGTTTTCATAAGCTATCCTGAATAGTTTATTGAAATAAGCTGAAACCAACTTATGGACATGTCATATAAGCTATTTTCATATATTTTTTCCAAACAGTTTCACAAGTGCTTATGCTCATAGATAAGTTCAAATAACAATTCAAACAGGCCCTAAAAAATTCAAAAGCAGCATCCATGAGAAAGAAGAATACTTACTGCCATGGATCATCCCCTACAACCATTATGTCATTCTCACTGTCAGTGTAGAGAATCCTCCATCCCTTATCATGGTCTCTAAGAAGGCCTTCCATGCCAAATAGTTTCTCAAGTTCACTCAGAAGATCGACGTAGCAGTTCAACCTCGAGAGATCAACAGCTCTTCCAACTAAGCTGCCTTGCTTGTGAACCTTCATTTATTGTATGTTATATAGGTGTGTAAAACATCAAACATTTAAAAAAGAAGCATCATATCATAATATCTTTTTGTTGTTATCATCCCTCACCTTTGTGCAACTTCTTTTTGCAGTGTTCTGTAAATTTTGTGAACTAGTTTCCGCAGACAAAGGAAACCCGAATAGTTTGCAGGAATTTACCTTTCCCTTGACATTGTTATCATTTGGAACCTTAATGTTTGTAGCTCCTAATGAAACAGATGCAGAAATGTTGTCCTGCAGTTTATCTTCATTTGGAAGATTTAATTCAGATCTTCCAACTTCATTTCTAATGTTCCCTGCTAATATCGATGGCGTGCTAAATGAGACGTTATCGCTCTGGAAATTCATGTGCTTTGAGGTAAACATGTTAGCTTGACCATTTTTGTAAATATCTCCATAAGGAAAATATGCAGATTGGAAGTTTGGTTTGGTTGCTTGACGGAGGTTGAAATTTGTGCAACTTACATTAGGATTATTTCCCCATGCACCAATATTTGAATCGACTTTTTGTGTAAGTGATTTCAATTTACATATTTCTTGACCTTGCAAGACCCTTGGAAAACTGTTGGTTTCCATAAAGCCTGCTGCATAACTGAAAGGGTGAGCATTCATATGCTCAGAAGAGGTAACGGCTTTTCCTACTCCTGTTAATGCAAGATTTTGATGACTTGAAGAGCTCAACTCAAAACCTGGCTTGTTGGTTAATTTGTCACATCCATAGTATAGTGACATAAAACCTGCATTTTCTTGACCTTGCAAGACCTTTGATGATCTTATAGACTCCTCAAAGCCCATCATTCCACTGCCTCCGGCTGCTACCCCCACCGACAAAGAAGCCAAAAATGAAATAGAGATAGAGCATGGTTAGGTTAGGGCCTAGGTAGAAATTTTGGGGTCTTAGACAAAATAAATCATCAATTTTCATTTTTTTTTTGACAGAATAAATTTTCATATTATTCCTAATAGTTTTTTAGCTGAAAAATCATTCGTCGGATTTTTATAATAAAGTAATTCTATCATTTCACTTTCAATAGATAATATTGCGAATCCATTTAATGTATCTAATAAGATTGTTTATATCAGATACGATCCAAACAGGTTCTCTGAGTGGAAATTATACTTATATTGGTAGATTAGACACATAGTAATAAATATTAAATAATTAATAATATCCATATTAGTTAAGAAAATTAACTCAAATATACCATAAAAATGGGAGAAATATTTAAGGCTTATAGCAATTGCCTTCATTGTCTTATGCTATCCATGGCTCTGGTACATCAAGTTAAGCAGGACTAAGGATTTCATTTCATCATTAGGAATCATACCAGTGATGAGGTGACTGGGTGAGGCAACCTGCAGACCGGTCCGCGGTTTCTTCAGCCTTGGAGAAGACTGAATGCTTAGGGGAGGCAGAGAAGAAGAAGGATCGATCTCCCATGGAGATACTCTGTCTTGATGATTAGTCTCAATATCCTCATCCCATCTAACCTGTTTTGGATATCACAGTAAGCTTACATTAATGAAGCCATCATCAAATGGTCATTAATTTAATCATCCTCAGTTTGATGTTGAGAATATTTTAAATTCTAATATAAGTCTTTAAATTCTTTATCCTCAAATATTTCTGAAGCACCGGAAGCTACAATATTTAAAGATAAAGGGGAAAGGGATATATAAACTTAGATTCAAATGCCTCAATAATAAAAAGAATCAAGTCTATAAGTCATATACTTCAATGGCAAAGTTGGTAAACATAAAAACTACAGAAAATTTGAGTACTAAGTCTTAAGTATAAATATGGACTCAAAATGTACTGCATAGTTTATAAAGCAAAATTTCAAATGTACCATCAAGCACCTCCATTTTGATTTAGGCCATCTATAGGGATCCAAGTCACTTATTCCAATCAACATACCACTATTACACCTACAAGATAGGAAGATAATATCATATCAAGAAACTTTTTTGAAGGAAGACATCGGCGTAAAGATTTATAATTATATTGTACATTACCTTCTCTCCGGCGATTCATCCATTTCAAATCTTATTTTGAATCTAGTCCCTATGGATACTGGACTCTTGATGCTTTTAACATACTTTTGGTAGGGAACAACGAATTCTGCGTGACTCGCTCTGTATCATGGGAAAACCAATGATTTTATTGATTTATATTGTCACAACAAAATCAAAATTTAAGGATAAATTATTGCAGTGTGAAATTCATTCATCTTGAAAAGCAAAAAAATAAGTGATCAGTTTGTACTAGTACCTTGGACTATAAAAAACATGAAACATGCTTTTGGTGGATATAGCATTTGCTACAGAAGAAAGGAAATTGGGATAACAGTTCTGTTTACCAACAATTGATTCAGGAAGACCATTTCTAGGTCTAACAGCTCTTCTGATTCCCAATCTCAGCTCTCCATTTTCACCCCTACAAAGACATTAATAATTGTTGTCACTTGAAAATAGTGTAGATTATGTAATTATGTGTAATAATTGTATTTGGTTTATTAATTAGGTCTATTAGGTTTAGAATAGTCTATATAAACATATTAGCGTGTGTACTATTCACAACTTTGAAATATATCAGAAATATTTTTTACAATAATCAAGAATGATTTAAAAGATACTAGAGTTATACAAAAAGACTATTCTTTCTTTAACTGTATAGTTGGACTCATAAGTTTGATTCCATTGGCATTCAAAGATTATTTTAACTCATTTTTCATGCTTTTGAAGTTTGACAATACAAATAATCTTGATTCTCATGCACAAGAAGCCATGGATTTTTTAGATATGTTCTTTCCTAGTTTGGTACTTGACATCCACCAAGAAATAAGCTCCTTAATATTAGTAACACACCAAAAAAAAAAATAGACAAAAATTATAGGACAGTCTAGTGCACGAGGCTTCCATCAGGTAAGGTCTGGAGAAGGTAGATCTACGCAATCTTGTTCCTGCAAGCGGAGAGGCTGTTTCTAGGATATAAAATGACAAAAGTATAAGATTCAATTTTACTTTTTTGGCAATGGATAATTATTTTCTACTAAATTTTTGGGAGAACATTGTTTGACATTATCAGCTAGAATATTAAAAATACTATTAAAAGTGATAGAGATTCAATACATTCCGAGAAATTTCTCCATGCATAAACACACATAGATAGAATAGATATATACCTTAGAAAGAGAACTGCATCACCAGAAACAAGATTCTTTTGGTTCACAAAAATGCTCCATCCAGTAGTGAGTAGATGCCGCCTAGGCTGACCTGACAAATTACCACATTATTTTGTGTACCAATTAATCAACTTATGAAACCACACCTTTTTCCTTTTCTAATTACATTACCTCTATAAATATGGCGAAATTTCCATTCCACACCATGCAGGTCTTTGGCAACAAGCTCTTGAGAGGGCCTCTGCAGCTTATAATCCTGTAGTAAGAAGTAAAAGGAGCAATTCACATAAGCACTTGTGAATTTTTTGAAAACAGCTTATGATATGTTCATAAGCTATTTTCAGCATTCTTTCACAAGTTATCCAGGATAGTTTATTAAAACACCTTATAACTTATAAGAAAACAGTTTGGCTTTATGTTATCTTTTGTTATAAAGATAGCTTATTTATATGGTAAACGCTTAATTAAACTGTTTATCCAAACATGGCCTAAGACTAATCAAACTTCAAACAGATTATTGTTGAAAGATTTCATACCAAAGGAGGAAAACAGTCTTCAGCAGCTCGACGAGGCACAGAGAACCCTCCATGAGTGCTGGTATCGGAGACAGTCAGTGTCTTGCAGAACATGTGAGGGGTTGATTTTGTTGGTAATCCTTCATTTCCCTCTTCATCTGCTTCTAATTCTTCAACTTCTTTTGCCTCCATATGCATCCCTGCCAACTGAAAAGTGAACACAATTCATGTATTATAATTAGTATTATGCTGGTGGCAAGGATCAAACTCTCTCCCTTCATCACTCACTTTGCTTCTTAATTCTCCCACCACAACATTTTGGGCGAAAAACGAAAAGAAGATGATAAATGTTGATTGATTCATTCTTTTAATAATAGTAAATAAACCATCAATTTGGTCTCTAAAACTCTCTCTTCTATTTAGTTTTTTAATCCATCAAGTTAGTCCCTGAATTATAATTTTCTCTCCTATTTTTAAAGCAACTTAGAAACTAACATGATGAACTAATAATAGTTTATGGTCTACTTATGATACTTCTATAGTTCAAAGACCAGATAGGAGAGAGAACTGTAGTTTAGTGACTAAATTATTAAAGGTTACCTCAAATATACCTGTTTAATTGGAAACACACACCCAAACATAAAGAACTTAACTAAAAACAAACCTCAGCCTGAGGAAGCAAAGTAACTTGTGTATAAACCTCATCATTCTCCTTATTAGCCTGTTAGAGAAAATAAGAATTTAAGCAAAACCAAAAGAGTAATATAGAGCTAACATAAAGGGGTTTAAGAAATGCTAATTCAGGGAAAAAACTAGTTGTTAATCCAAAGAGTACTAGAATTGAGTACTTACAAGTAGTTGGATATTGACAACCCTGCAAAAGATCTGTGGCTGAAGATCAAAAGTTGGTATCTCCAATGATGTGAAAGGAGAGAAAGAAGCAACTTGTTCTAAGTGACCTTGTGGAAAATAAACCACAACATTTCCTTTCTTAGGAAGTGATGTAAGAGGACCAGCACAAGCATGCCAGAGCTCAAGATAAGAAGAAGACACAACAATTGGTGAAGTTGAACTAGTAGAAGATGAACAAGTTGAAGGGGACAAACTACAAACACAACAACAACAACTAACTTTTTCACATTCCTTAATGCACAATGCATTCTTGTTTTCAACCTCAGTCATCATCACTTCATGGTTCAGATCAATTTCCATCAACACCTATTCTGTTTTGTTTCTTGAAAAAGCTTAAATGGAATTAAGAACAAGCAACAACAACAAAAAAAACACCCCAAATGAAAAAAATCACAACTTTATTTAAAGACAGCAAAGAGGGTGTCACCAAGTGGATTTAAAAAAGTAAAACTCATAAAAATGAGGTCATTTTATTTAATCATGAAAGGGAATTGATGTTTGGATGAAGAGAACAACAAAGTGATGTTAAAAGGAATTAGAGGATACTCCAAACAAGGCTTAAAGATGAGAAAGGGAAGGAAAGAGAGTAGAAAGAAAAGAAAGAGAGAAAGAAGAGTATCAAATAATAACAAGAAATTCAAAGTATGATTCCATTCTCATTTGAAGGTAATAAGAAGAGGGAACAGAAGAAACAGAAGACAGAGACAAATGCATAGGAAGCACAGAAACAAAAGGAAAGAAAAGAAAAGGCAATGTGGTAGTGGCTTTTGGACTTAAACTGTTAGAGTCTTAAGAGATAGAGTGAGAAAATAGTGTTCTGTGTGTTGAGTGGAGGGGACAGGCTAAGACAGTACACAACCAACTCTTCCCCACACTCACTCTCCTTTCTTTTTGTTTTTGTTTTTAATAATTATAGTATCTATAGCAACTATTTACTTCTGTTTAGTAATAAATAATCTGTCTAAAAATTTATTAAACTCATTCTTTTTTTACTTAACATACTTGAATCTCTTATTAATTATATCAGTATTTTATTTTTGGTTGATAATTTATTTCACCATTGTGGTTGTAGGTGAGTGATTAAGGCCCTGCCTCAAACTACATAAGTTAATGAATAGATAAATAACATAGAGACAAGTTTGTAACAAGTTTGTAAGTGGTAGATAGTCTTCATCTTATATATTGATTTTGTCGAATTGTGTTAAGCTCAATTTAAATTTTAATATGATATCAGAAGATCCATTAAATCACATGTTTTAGGTCATCGTTATCAGATCACGTTTAAATATTTAATATTAAACATGAGAGATATGTGCGATGACAATTTCAAATAAAATACAATTTGTAGACTTAACCAACATTGTTGGTTAGTGAATTTTAAAACATGAATAATAAAAATCCGAATTATATATATATATATATATACAAGAACTGTTTGATTAAAATGGAATGGTATAAATTTTGAATATTTTATTATATTTTCTAATTATATATATCTCATTCATATTGCTAATCAAATCATACCTAATTTTGTTTGTTTGATGTCATTTGTTTTGGTTGCACCTCTCACACACTACAATGCTTATGGTGCATAAACTGTGCAGAAATAAGTTAGTAATGGTTTTTTCTGTTGATTTGATATATAATTTGGAGGTGTGTCATCCGACAAACATAGCAATATATACAGTTGTTGCTCATTTAATATGTCACACAACTGGAAGCTTTTGGCAGCAACTGTTGTGTTGGCCTTTTATTTTAATTTTCCTTTTTATATTAATTAAAGTTTTAAACATTTTATAATTATTTCTTGTTTTTAAAACTTTTTCTAATTTTTAAAAAAAATGATGTTTTATTTTATTGTATCTTAACTCTCCAAATTTTAGGAAAATAAATCTTAATAATCTGAAATTTAATGCGATAACTAAATAAATACCGACAAAAAATTATTTCAATGAAAATTCAAATTTAATTTTTCACAAATATTTAATATTACATAAGAGATATATCTTTTTATTTTTTTACCAAACAAAGAATTTAGATTGAATTGAAGGATTCCTGACACATCTCAAACATTGATGACTTATCACTGTTCCCTTATCACATTAATTTCGAGTGTTATTTGTTTTTGTTTTTCATACACAAGTTCTTCTCAAGCTGCTGGCAAGTTCAACATCATCTGTTAATTGAGTTTGGACTTTCATGTATATCTCAGACTTAGGATGTATAGTTGTTTTTCTTAATAAAATATAATAATATTCATTCATTTAAATTAATATATTAATTGAGATCAATACAAATTTATTAAAAAGGAAAATAATGAATATATGAATAAGTTTACTACATTCATGTTAATATATAGCATAAAACAGAAAAATGATCACAATTTAAAAATTAAAAAAATTAATCGGAATACATATGCATCTGAATTTATAACACTAACGATGCTAAAGTCACTGGTTAAATCTTTAAGTACTGGATCAAAGTTAATCTTTCAATTTAAAATGATTAAACACCGTAGTAAAAAAGGAAAACCAAACACATTGCACCAAGACGACAAATAAAACACAATTGCACTAAGGCGGCGAAATAACAGAAAAAAAAACAAAAGAAATATAGATTTGTGTACAAATAAGTTATTTGGATTAAAGGATAAATCAAAACGATGTAAAAAGGTGATTTTGAACTAAAAAATGATCTTAAATCACTTCTTTTAAAATGAAGAAGAAATAGAGTCGGAGAGAAAAAGATTCCGTAGCTATTTTGAGTGGAGATGAAATATATTTTTAATTTTGATAAAATTAAGATATTTTAAATTCAACTCTTAAAAACTTCTTTTTTTCCTACTTCACATAGTACTTCATACATAATATCGTCCAAAACCAATTTCATCCATAACTCTCATCCTTCAATTCAAGACAACATCCACCCATTTCTCTTTTCCAACACCTTTAATTCATGTGTCTTGCGTCTAGATTAGACATTTTCTATAAACGACATTGTATGTATACCTATTTGTGTTTCACTAATCAATTGTCAACATCGGTTCGATCAAAGTCGTTGACACCATTAGTGACTTCAAGAGCTATTGATTATTTCAAAAGGAGTGACAATATTATTTAATTGTATTTTGTTTTTAAATATGTGTGTTCTTTTCTCTCAGATATTCGGTACAAATTTTACTAAAAGAACTGTAATTCATAAATTCCTATGTTTAACAAGACAAGTCCCTCTGATGCCACTCTTCTCGTTAAATCAATTAAGTACCTTTGAAAGAAAGACAATATTCAATAAATTAATTAGGTTGAAATATGTCTTAAATCATAGTTCAATTGACAAATGTCGATATTATTAAGTTTGATGTTTTGTCATGAATTTGAACTCTAGATTCGCAGTTGTGTGATTAATTATAAGGGAATTTATCATATTTTCTATGACAAAAAAAAAGTGAAAAGATAATAAATAAGAGATATTCATCTTAAACTAATAGGGTTAACACATATGGTTATATCTTATGCACACACTAGTTGTAAAAATTGTTAACATTTTATATTATAAAGAGAGAGAAGAAATATACATAAATCACCGAATTATAGCCTAATGAATATAATTTTAAGCTCTCTTGATTTCTCTTTTATGTATCATATTACTATGAAAAATCACTATGGTTAACGCATAGACTTGTGGAAAAAAATCAACTTAATTATGTGAAGGACAAAACTTAAGTGCTAATCACAAATTATAGCATGCTATGTGAATTAATTTTTATTTATTTAAATTTATAATATTTCTATTTATATTATTGGATATATTTTCCATATTTGAATGGTGATTGAAAAATAGTATAAAATTAATTAATACATAAAGAGTAGTACCTAAATTATGTCCTTACGAAAAATATTAGTATAATACCTTCTCATACACTCTTTTTAACACCCACTAAAGGATTGAGTGAAATTTTATGTAAATCTAATCCCTTGCGATCCATTAAATAGATAATTGGATCCACTAATTTAATAGCATCAACACAAATTCAATGAGTCATAGATATTTTTCTATATAAATAAGTTTTATTAGAGAATGTATTACTAATTAATGTTAATTAATACTCATATTCTTAATTAATACTCCTTCACATCCTTAAAAATGGTACAAATATAAACAATTTGATACTGACATCACCTAATTAAAGGCTTGTCTATCCTCGTGGTAAGTCATGCAAGTTATTATCACATCACATATATAAATTAAAGTCAAGTTTCAACATACAAAGTTGGTTTAGTCTAAGTCAAAAGTAGGGATAGATCAAATGAAAAAGAATAAATTATTGAAACATAAAATAAGACAGAAATATAATACTTTATAAAATATAATAAGATTTATATTTTTATTTTTTTATAAAATATTAAAATATTTTATTTTTGTCTTATTTTATGTTAAATTTTGTATTTCAATATTATTACTCAATGTAAAATTGAAGTGCTAGATTTTACTATTTTGATAATGCAAATATAAATAAATATGGTAAAACAAAAAGATCTAATGTGATTTGCTTTAGATATAATTTGAAACCGACAAGAAATGTTGTTTAAAGTACTTTGATTAATTTCTTTTTTGAAAACCTTTAAAAATGATTTATAATATTAACACGAGTTATTTGCAATACCAATAGAAGATTGATCAATACAAGTAAAAGCATAGGGTTGGCTAAAGTAACCACTTAAAGTTTAACTCTCTATACTAGGAAAAAGTGGCTACATAAATTGTATTGTATCATATCTTTTTTTGGTTACTTTTTACTAATTAGTTAATCAAACTATCAACATCTCAGATTTAACTCATTAACTAAATTAGTATTAGTTATAAGCAGCAGTTTATAATATTACAATTGATCAAATATAAGTTTACAGTTATTTTCGTCCTAACAAGTTAGACTTTAATTATTTGATTAATATTGGCTAAAAGAGTAATGAAAAACAAATACCAATGTCTAAATATTCAATTCATATACTCGTCTTCTTTATTTTAATGACTCGTGAACAACATTATTTACTTTAAGGTCTCATTCACGAGAACAATGTCTAAACTTCTATTTCAAATGGCCAACATTTCCTTATTTAAATTTTGAGTGATTTTTAAATACTAATAATATATGATAGATTATATAAGTCATGCTAACAAGTGTTCTAAATATATTTGTTAAACAATAAAAAAAAAAGAAAATAAAACATATGTTTTGAGTTAAAAATATCACTTTTTACAATTTCAAAGTATGAATTACTCAACTATTAAGATCTTTTTTCTACATTTGAATTTTTAATAAATGTCGTAAAGGACATTTGTTAGCATTTTCTATAGATTATTTATCAAATTAAAAACTAATAAAATTGTGTTTATTTTTTTTACTAAAACATTAAGATTGTTATGAATACTATTATTGTGGATGTCCACAAGTTATATTGTAGATGAATATCATAAGATACTTAGTGATATGAATACTGTACTATTGATGATTGTGGATTACAAGACTTTATCTCCTATAAATAGAACTTATATAATATCATAGAATGTATTTATTATAGAGTATAAGTCATACTAACACCTACCTTCAAAGAACTTATTAAAGATATTAAAAATAAATTTTTCTACATAAAAACATAATATTTGAAGTTTTAAAGAAATACAAATTCCAAAATAAAATTTCTAACTTTAATTTAGGTTATTTCATCGAAGAAAAAAAAAACTCTTTTTCACATTACAACCAAATTTTTTTTTTATATTGGATCAATCTATAAGATAAGTTATTGTCGGATTATATTGCAAGTCAAACTCCTGTTTTTATTTAACTATATAATAAAGTGAAGCATTTGAATACTGTGCAAGTTTAAGGAATCTGATGTCTTACTGAATTTGACTATTTTGAGTATCTTAGTACTTAATTGCATTCTTTTACCTTTTTTAATAAAGAAAACACTTTATTAATATTAAATAAATTTAGTTTGTACCTCATTTTCCATTAGAAAAAACTTTCAATCTTACTAAATTCTTGATATTCTTTTTTGAGAGGATACAAGGATCTTGACATACGGCATATACATATATTTTTTTAGTGTCAAATTTCTTAATATATATGAGACATATCAAATGAAATGACGTGATATAATGAAGGATGAAAAAGTTAAATATGAATTATATAACAAACATAAATGATTATAATTGAAAGTAATTTAAATATCAAATAACTATTTAAAAATATTATATGACTAAGATTTATTTATCTTATCTCTTATAATACATTGTCTTGTTTGATATATCTATATATATGAGATTGCTAATATACACACATACTCTAATTTAGTTGGTGTAAGCTAACACCTTACACACTAGTGTTTTGGACAATAAACCTAGTAAAACAAGACAATGTCCAATTATCAAGTTTACATAAAAAATAACACCTTACACACTTATGTTTATAAAAAAGTTATAAGTTATAAGATCATAAATATTATTATCAAACAAAGCTTATAGTATAATTAAAAAGCTATATATTAATAAACCAACAAGGTGATTGAGTATAACATAAGAGGTTAGACTTTTACAATGTAGTCAAATTATATTTGAATTTTCGTTACTGTGGAGATACTCACATTTAGTGATACATTTTATATATAATTATCTTCAAGAGAAAAAATATATAGGAAAAAACTATAAATAAAACAATTAATGTTATAAAACTTTAAATAAAACAATGAGTTAAATTAGTATGTATTATTAATATAAAAACTCTTAAGATCAAATATAAATTAATTAAATTATAAAACAAGTAGTGTAATATTAAAAGTTTCCATTATGTTTTCTAGTGGCTTTTACATGATTTGTTTTATATATATACATTTTCATTATTTCTTAATTTTTAATAACATTCTTACTTTTTAAAGTTGAACGGTAAGATAAAATATTACATAATCTTAATTCTTAAAATAACATATAATACTCTCGAGAGTAAAATTATTCGATAGTTGTAATATAATAATATATATATATCAGTTTATTTATTGTTAAAAGAAAGTTGATTTGTGTGATTGTGTGAATAAAAAAAAAAAATTGATTTGTGATGTATTTTTTTTAAAAAATAAATCCAAAAATCCACGCTAATTATGCATATGTTGAAAGATATTCCAAATTCAAACTCAGCTTTCAACTTAATCTTATGATTACTATATAAATTGTTTACGAGACAATTTGTGAAGTTATTTTTATTGATTAAAGTGATATGTGGAGAATATTATGATGTTGAAGATTAAATTATTTAAACATTTTTGAATCAACACATTGAACAGACACTATAATTACAAAGTTGGTTAATGATTTGTTCACTTTATTTTTTTACGAAAATTAAGGATGTTTCTTCCACTATCCTCTTAGGAGTACTGCACGTGGGCAGTAAAATTCCTTAGTTTTTGTTTCCCCCCACGTCTCCCGTGGTTTATTCTGAGGGTAAAAAAGTAATTAAAAGCTTATTATAACATAATGGCAAAGACAATGACACCTATAATGACTTTAATAAAGTCATAGCACATTTGTCTGCCTATATCTATTGAATTCTGAACTGAAAAAGTCTGAAAGATAACGAGATATCGTTTTTATTTGTCTCTTGCATACGTTATCGTAAAAACTGAAAACAACAATTCTTCTCGCTGCCAAATTAGTTTTTAGGTTAAATTACATCGGTGTCCCTTAACTTAATTTCAGATGTTTTAGTTTTTTATCTTTTTTTTTTCGACTTAGTCATTTATTTTAATTTTAAGTGACAATTTGATATTTTATGTTTTAAAATTTCAACAATGTTATCCTTTTTTATACAAAAATTCAAAAAAAAAAAAACAAACAAAACTCATAAAATTAATTATATTCTTTAATATAATACAAATTTCACCAAATTGGTAACGCAAATCTTCAAATAAACTTATATTTTCATACTTTATTTGATATTGTTAGGAATAAAGGACTAAATCTGGAAGAAAAAAAAAATAAAGGACTAAAACGTTAACTGAAATTAAGTTAAGGGACCACAGATGATATTTAGCCTAATTTTTATAAGCAATTTCAATTGTGCTGAGAAGTCGACAAACTCAGTACTCTTTCAAGTAAATTAGATTTTTTTTTTAATGAAATTATTTGTCAAATTTCGTAGAAATCACTTTTTTTTTTTTGTCATACTAGATTTGGTATTTTAGTTTGTTTTCTAACGGGTTAATGTTTTAAAATTATTAATTCTATCTCATAACGAATGTTGTTTAAATTTTTTATGTATATATAAAAAAAATTATTTTATCAAACTATTTATCTTATCTTATATATCGGTGAATTGTTTATTATTTTCAATGTAAAATATAATAATATTTTGTAAGTTGTGTATATCGTTGAAGAGTCATATAAAAAAAATATTAAAGTTGTATTGAAATTTATAAATGACATTTATTTTGAGATAAATTATTTTTGTTAGAGTAATACTCATTGTGAGACAAAGGAGTATATTTTTGTCTTTTGTTTCTATTATTAATAAATAGACAAATACTATTATTTAGTGTTTTAACATGTATTTGATTGTGCAGTGATTAAAATTGATTTTAAGTGAATCAATTTTGTAAACTTTATTTTAATTAAAAGTGAGTCGAATGAAAATTAATTTATATTTAAATATGTTCAAATAAAAGTGAATTTAACAATAATTTATATTTTCAAGTTAGAATTAATTCTACTCAACATCATTCAAACATGCCAAAATCATTTAGAATTGATGTTGACCCCTGAAAACTTAAAATCAAACATTCACTTAAAGATACATTAAAAAATACTCTATATAAAAAGTTTATTTTGAAATGATGTATTTAAACTCTTCAAAGTTTAATAATTATTTTTCTGAACAAAAAATTCTTATTTTTGAATTATTGATAAGTGTCTTAAAACTATGTTAATCAGACTTTTATATTAATGTGTTGCAAATGATGATTAACTTTTTTTGAGTTTTTTTTTTGTTGATAAAATTAAACTATAAGTTATTGAATAACTCAAAAATTAATTTGATAACTAATGATTTATAGTTGAAAAATTAGTCAAACAAAATTAAATTATTTTAAAAAATTTACTTTTATAGTTGTAAAATTACATATAAAATATAATTATTTAATTTTTAAAAGCACCAAAAATATCAAAATAATAATATTATCATTTGACATTATTATCATAATAATAATAATAATTATTATTATTAAATATACGATTATTGTGTATATTACTATTAGAATTAAATTCGCCAAATATGACAACGAGAGAGACGTACGAAAAAATGGTCGATGAGCCTTACTCTATTATATTTTTTTGTTGCTTCTCTCTTTTCCGTTCTCTCTATCAAACTAATTTGTAAAAAGAACAATATAATTGAAGAAAACATAAATATCACAATCCATTCCTTAATTAATTGTATTTGTTTAGTCGCAAAGATGAAAAAAATCATGTTGGCAGAATTGTTAAAAGAACAGCGAGAACTACAATGGCAGAATTCTTAAAATCAAAAGAAATTAAGAAATAAGTTACCGCATTAATGTGTGTGAAATAAGTTACTGCATTAATAAAATTAAAATAAAATGGTTAAAAATGTAATAAAAAGTAAAAAACTATAAGAGGTAGACTCAAACAACTGTACTTAAAATAATGTTGTAAAATAAACCTAGTGAGAGAATCTTATTTATTAAATATATCTCGTTTAACTTATCAGTTCGATGGATTAAAATATTTCAAATCGTATTTGTGTATCTTATAGTTTTTTATATTTTTAATATAAAATAATTATATCATTTATTCACCACTCTTTTACCTACTAATTTACAATTTTATGTATATCTTTTTCGATGAACTCTTCAATTTCTTTAATTTTATGCCAGAATAACTATAAAAAAAGTTCATGTTATTAATCTATCTTAAAAGAAATTGATTAAGGTATGTATTGTCATATTTATTATTATTTCTTCATTTTCTAATTTATCATAGTGATAAAGTTAAATTTATTTTTTATATCAAATTGTAAATAATAAATAATTGCATTGTTTTTACAAATACTATTTATATAAATATAGTTTACTAAACTTTTAGAGAACTCTTCAGATTTATATTTGTATTGTAATAAAAAAAGTAAATGATGTAACAAAAATAAGAAAATGAATTACATGGTTCTGATTTTTATTTCAAAATTTTGTTGTATTTTTTTGGGTTTCTACCACATAAACAAAAGTAAAGTAGGAAAAATTGATTAAAAAAAGGAAAATGAAGTAAAACAATACATAGGAGAGATTGGATAAAGATGTCACATTTTTTTTGTTATTTTAAATTAAATAATTATGTCATTATATATTGTTAAAAACCAAATTTATCAAATATTTTAATTAATTAACTTTTTAGTTATAAGCTATCGGTTATCAGCTATTAGCTAACTTTTCAACTATCAACTAACTTATAACTTAATTTTACTAAACAGAGATGTCGAGAAACAAACTTATAGCTATGGGTGTGCAAAATATATGATTAATTGGATCATATGATAAATTGGATTACACTGCACTAAAAATACCAAACAATTTAAATGGTTCATGAATTGAATCACATATTTAAAATAAATCAATCAACCAAACTTAATTCATAGACATGTTTAACAATTTTTAAATTTTTTTTTAACCTCAATTAAGATTTTTTTCTTAGAAAATTTTTGAAATTTATTTTTCTAAAAAAAGAATATAGAAAATATCGATTTTTTTTGTTGTTGAAAATAAAAAAAAAATTAATAATTTATTTGGAAAATTGTTTAGAAAAAAATCAAAAAACATTTTTTTCTAAATATTTTTTTGAATAATAATAAAAAAAATTTGAAATTATTTTTATCGAGAAATTATTTATATCTATTTTTCTCAAAAAAATTTCTTGAAAAGATCGATATCTTTTTTTAACAAAAGAATTTAAAAATTCTTTTTTCGAATAACTAGTTCATAATCAATTTTAATTAAAAACTTGTTCAAAATATTAAACTGGTTTATATTTATAAACCGATTCAGAACCGCACTGAACTTAATTTACAAAGTAATTTTTAAGAATTGAATCAAACCTTTAATATGGTACAATGCAGTTCAGTTTTTGCAACATGAACTCCCCTACTTATAGCTTATATTATAGTTTATAAGTTATATGTTTTGTTTTGTTTGCTAACAGTCATTTATAAGCTAATAGCTTATAGCATTTTTTTTATAAACTAATTCAAATAGCTTATGAACTTCTTCTTTATAATTTATCATGTTTACTTCCAACTTTACATTTATTAGTGTAACTAAAATCCTTTTCATCCTTTATAATTTATATATCATTGTTTTAAATAAATAATTTTAAAATTTTAAATAAATAATTTCTATTATTTAAAATAATTTAAAGTTATTTATATATAATTTAAAATAATTAATATTTTAAGTAAAAATTTATTTGTTTTAATTTAAAGTAAAAAAGATAATATCAAATTGATGAATTTTAAATTAATAAAAAATAAATTTTAAACTACTCTTTTTAAAAATATTTAATGTATTATTGATAAAATTTATTTTTAATTAAAAATATTATTTTATATGTTCTTTTATATTTTAAACTAGTTAAATTATTAATTTTATCAGATATTTTAATTAACTTAACAACTATAAACTATAAATTATAAGTTATAAATTATAAATTATAAGTTATCTAATATAAACTAAATTTAGCTAACAAAGTTTTAGGTGAGATTATTTAAATTTAAGTTATAATTATGCTTTCGCGTGCCAATTTCGTTAAATAACATTCAATACTAAAAATAGTACGTAAAAACAAAAAGTTGGTTAGAATTAATCCTCTTGAAGGACCAAATTATACCAACTTAATACTTCAATAATATTAATGTATTGTATGGTTTTAATAAAGTAATCAAATTTTGACGTAACTAAACTCACCTTCGAATTAAAATATTGTATCATGTCAATCATTTATACTGATTAAAATACAGCAAAGTAATAGAGGGAAAAGAATAAAGTCATGTTGGATGAAAGGACACTAGACTCACTCAGTAATTAGTAGTCATGATCATGAGTAAAGAAAGACCACACCACAATCGAGACACAACACAAAAATCATTTATTTTACTTTATTTTATATATTTTTTCTTTCTCTCTAGCTACTTTAATCAATAGGACTTTGCTGAATTGATTTTGTCTTTGCTTGGTAATGTGCAGCTTTACTCTGTTTCCTTTTTAGTCAGTCCTATTTATTTATCGCCCGCATCGTACGTGCCACTCATCATACGTCTTTGTCTCCCTCACCACATTGAGGACTTTCAAATTGTGGGGTAATAATACTTATAACATTATAACTTTCTAGTATTAATCAAAATGCACTACTAACTAAAGTTGTTTAAAGTTTTTCATTTATATTAAGAAATAACAACAATTTCTCATTCCCTAATTAGTTTTTAAGACGTTAACCCATTTTTGCATACCCTAAAATTAGGAACTCCTTCATGCAATATATGAATTAGGGAGAGATTCAAATGAAATAAATTGGAGTTGAAAAGAATAGCTTGAAATTCAAATGAAGGAACCCTTTTATTTTTATTTTTTATTGTCCTTGAAATTCTTCTCCCTTCTTCTCTCAGTCTCATCATTAGTAATTTGTAGATGGTAAGAAGTACTAAGTTCAAATTTGAACTTGGTCCTAGTTAAGACTTAATGGAATGATTTCCAAAATCTAAAAGTGAACTTGGAGTTCTTATCATATACAATACTAGCCTTGTTGTAGTATAAGAGGTATTAACAGATAGAAAATGAACTGATTTGATCTAATCTATCAATAATCACTCAAATGGGGTCATATCTAGCTTGGATACATGACAATCTTACAATGAAGTCCATAAAATTCTTTTCCCACTTCCACTCTATAGAATTTATAAGGGTTGAAGCATGCCTAAAAGTTTCTGATGTTCAATTTTAACTCGTTGGCACACTAGACATTAAACAAAAAAATATGATATATCTGTTTTAATTCCTAGCCACCAACGATCTATTTTATGATCTTGATACATCTTAATAGAATTTGGGTGCACTGAAAACTTACTATTATGTATTTCTTCTAAATTTTGTTTCTTAAGACTCTTATCATTTGAAACACATTTTCTTATTTGAAGTACGATAATGACGCTTGAGTATTTGAGTTAATCTTGCCTAGTTTATAAATCACCATCAAGAGTATATGGGTCTGATAATGGCAATTAAGTATTTGAGTCAACTCAAAAGAACACCACTTTTTAACCAAATCACATTCAAGTTAAAATTTTCTAAAACCTTCGCATAACTTTAACTAGCTAACCATCAAGTTGGATATGTTGCATAATTTCTTACTCAAGGTATCTGTCACAACATTCGTTTTATATGGTTGATACTTCAACTCAAAATCGTAATCTTTAAAAAAGTTCATCTATCTCCTCTATCTCATGTTGAGTTCCTATGGTAAGTAAATGTATTTAAGACGTTTATAATTACTAAATACCTTAAGTTGTATGTCATTTAAGTAATGTCTCTATATCTTTAGAGAAAAACTATGACTGCTAAATTGAAATTATAAATATATAACATTAGATCCTCAGTATAAAAAACATAATTGTTCTTTATGAGTTTTCATATTATAAAAACATTGAATGAAAAATATATATTTGCTTTTTAAAAAATTGGGGAGAGAAACATCATTATGAACTAATTAATGATAATTATACCACCATTTTTGAGATAACTTCAACATCATCCATTAAGATTATACAATCAAACTCTTATTACTAACTTGATATCTATTTACTATTTAAATCATGCTACTAGCTTAATTTGTGGTGGAGTAGATGAATCATTGCACTTAACCCTTAAGTTTTGGATTCAACTTTTACGAAAAAACAAAAATTCGCTAATTACCCATGAGAGAAAGTTGGAGTCTTTAATTCAAGCCATGGAATTGATGAGTTTTTGTTTTTGTTTTACATTTGCAGAAGCGGAATTATATTGATATATTTTGTATGTGAAAAAGTACGAGATATATTGTATGTGAGGAAAAATTCTTAATCCTAAATTTTATTCATTGCTTTATACATATAGCTAAATTGTAATATAAAAATATATCATATCCTTAAATTAAGGAGCAAATCCTAAACATCTTTTAAATAGAAATATAAATTATATATTCTAATGATATCTTATTATAAATCTTAAATATATTTAAATTTAAGTATGAATATAAATAAAATCTTCAAAATAAAATGTTCTAAAGATATTCAGTCATATTATTCCCAATAGAAACAAGGAAATTGAAATGATTGTCGCCTACGTGAGAATACACATTATTAGATCTAGGGGTGTTCAAAAAAAACCAAAAACTGAACCAAACTGCCGAACCGAACTGAACCGAACTGGTTTAAGAACCGAACTGTTTTCAAATTGATTTTGTAAAACTAGAACTGAACCGAACCGGTTTTTCAATTCAAAAAACCGAACCGAACCGGATTTTATTTCAAAAAACTTGAACCGAATTTTTTTAGAAGTAATTAGGGGTAATTATGTAAATTTTGGCCTATATGAACAAAAAAATTAAGTTAAACCAGTTCGGTTCGGTTCAAAATAATAAACCGGTGCACCACTTTTATAAACCGTTTCGGTTCGGTTATTTGAACTGAAAACCGGTTCAGTTCAGTTTTTCCAAACTGAAAACTAGTTCGGTTCAATTTTCAAACGGTTCTAGTTCAGAACTGAACTTTGTCAACCCCTAATTAGATCCTTGCAAAGAATATATGATTAGACTTATTTTCAATGCTGAAGAGAGTTCACTTGAATTTGGGTCGAGTTCAGCATGAATCAACCCTTAACAATGTCCATTGTGGCTAGGGACCATAGTTATCAGTTATAATACAAACCTTTTGATATATGTTTCAATTTGAGTAATGTAATTGGAATACAAAATTTCACATAAAATAGAACACATTGTATAAAATATAGTGGAGATCATGTTTTATTTTTCCATAAAATATCAAAGTATTGTATTTGTATCTTATTTTGTATCAAGTTTTATATTCGAATTAAATTATTTTTTTTGATTTCTATAAATATGGGGACCTCTGTCTGGTGTGTGCCAAGGAGAACAATACCAAAGAACCCCTACATAAGCATGCATGTCACGAAATAAGTGTGGATCACAAAGCATATTTGAAGGGGAACATGGAGAATGAGTAAGAATGAATTCTTTTACATTTTTGTTGTAGATTTAAGTTTTGTTTGGATTGATGGAATAAAGTGGAATAAAGTGTTAGCTAACGAGATTATATTGTTTCAATTTTTAAAAAAAAAATAGTAGAATGAAATGGAATATGACGAAATCTATTTAATATCAGTTCTATCATCTTTTTTCATTCTCTTCCTCACTAATTTGGAGTATATATAGAATGAAATCTTATTTGTTTCATTTAGTCATCAAATAAGCAAACACTAACATATGAATACTCTATTCCATTTTGCTCCCCTCCTCTCTAATCCACTTTATTCCCTTTTTATTTGGCTCATTTTATAATACGTTTGGTGTTTGTCTTTTCTATTAAATAATACATACTAGCAGTGGCACCATTTCTCCATGTAGCAAGAATAGAATCCAGTTGTAGAATATTTTGTACAAGGACATTTCTTTAAAGTATTTGCTCAAAAAATTAGAAGGGAGATGTTTACCAACAAAAATGTTAGAATGGAGATCGGTAGATAATTCATTGTTTAATGGTTAACAAAACAAGTTTCAAATAAAATGTTATCACTAACAAGAGAAGAACCATATGATGATCATATTGGATTAGATTATGAGGGGAATCTAAAAATTGGAGCATTGTCCTATTGAATTAAGAGCATCTACTTAAATTGTTGAAACAAAACATCTTTCTTCAAAATATTAAGTCATTTCCTAAATAAATTCTCTCACTTATAAGTTATTTTAGGTTTTTTTTATTTTTTTTTTTAATTTTTTAATTTTTATTTTAATGTGGGGCTATTTTTCACTCTTAACACACCAATAAATTAAAATAAATAGTGAAAAGTTATTTAACTTTTTGTATCTATGTTGTGTATTGTATATAATTGTACCAATATTTATCATTTTAATTTTTATAAAAAAGTAAAATTCATCGACTAACCACTTATCTAATAACAACTCACAAATTTCGTATACAATTTCAACTCCATCGAAATAAAGTTGACCAATTATAATCTAGTAAAGTTAGAAAGATCAGTAAACAAAAGTATAAGAGATATATTTTCCAAAAAAAAATTTGAAGAGAGATCGGTCAAGAATTAAAGGTTTAATTCACCACGCAAAAGAAGAACCTTATTATCATCATGTTAGATTAAGAAGAGAGTCCAAAACACTAAAAAACCGCTGTATCGAATTAAGAGAAACTATGTAAGTAATTGAAACACGATATCTTCATTTAAAATATTAAGACATTATGAATATAATTTTTTTCATTTATATGTTGTTCAACATCTATATTTCTTTCTAATGATAAATTGATACTCACACTTAATACACAAATAAATAAATTAATTGTTGAAAAGTTATTTAATTTTTTAGGGTTTATGTTGTGTAGTATATATAAATATTGTACCAATTATTTATCATTTCAATTGTTCCGCCAGCCTCATCTTTAATCCACTCCGATTAAATCCAAACTTAAAATCCTTTTGTTGACTATATAAACCTATTAGTAACTCTTAAAAGGCATGTCTCAAACTCTATTCTTCTTCTATCTTGAGTATGAGTTCCATTAAGAACATTAATATTTATAAATATACACAAATATCAAATTTTAATTGATTGACAAAATTTCAAAAAATATTTTTTACAAAAAATTTCAAAAAATTTATTGAATTCACAAAACAATTTTTTTAATATCTTTTCAACTGATTTTGCTCTATATACAATAATCAGAGAGCAAATCTTAGCCACTTAATATATATGAGTTTCTTGCTACCCATACTATAATATACATATGAGTAGATTTAAAAAAAACCTTTAGTCTAGTTTGAAGAATCTAATTTGTTAAAAGGGAATATCCTTGAATATTCTAAATTTACAAATACATTAGATTTCCGGAAGGGGACAAATATGGTTGAAGTCATACTATTACTTGATTAACATGTACCCTTTTCATAATGTGCATTTAACATTACGTGACGATGTATAATTGGCTGATTAAATATTTAATTAGTCAAATATTAAGCTAAAAGTAAAAAAAAAAAAAAAAAGAAAAACCCAAGCAAGGATTGTATCATTGTGTGTCATGAGAAGGTGACCTATGTTTTGCTTAGTTCCAAAAAAATAAAAAAACAAAGCTTGTGGGTCCATAAGAGGAGACAAAGGGCATCCCATGATCACTGACCTGCGATTGGAGCTTCACAGCTACAAGCAGGTGCTTTATCAAAGTTGAGTTTGGACAAAACATCATGTGGACATAAAGGAAGTGCCTATGGTCAATAACTTTTTGGATAGCACAATTATGAATTAAATTGATTCCACTCGGTTGAGACGTGAGACTTGGATTTGTGTTAATTAATAAGACTACTTAATCAAACCGACCATGCCCCATATGCGGTTAATTTGAGCTTTAAGATGTTTACAATTAGAGTGTAGTTAGGTCTTACTAAGAGAGGTTTATGACATAGTTTATATCACGTCCAAGTCATATTATACTTTTTTTTTCTTTTTTTATAAATAAACTAGATTAATTTTTTTTTTTATAGGAAAAACTATTAAATTCAAATTATAAATCATCGGAAAAGATTTGATGTTTATGACGCCGACCTATTTAAGTAAATATAAATAAATTACTATTATTATATTATATTGTAAATTTTGTGTTAACTATTTAATTTGTTAATTTTTTCTATAATTTAAGCAGAATAGATTATATTAAATTTTTTAAATATTTAAATGTATTATTTTTTAACTCATTTAAATGTATTATTATAAATTAAAGTTTAATGATATATATGATTAAATTCTCTAAAACATTTTATTAAATATCAAGATAGATTTAAATTTGTATACGTGTACTAGCTTAAGTAAGAGTGACAAACCTAGCTAACGAATCTCGTTTTCTCTTGTCCAGTCGTCATCCTGTTTAAAATGGGAAGGGAAGAATGCTGACAAACTTAAATAGATGAACTGTAACTTATTTCTATTTCCCCCTTTGTTCAACTGATATGTTGGCAAATTCATCTTTCAAAAACAAAAAAATAAAATAAAATATTATTATATGATGACTTTTTGCTGGTGTGGGGGTAGCTCGTTGATTTTAAGGTAGGAGTTAAATTTTATTTTAAGGTGAGAGTTATATTCTTCAATAAATAAATATTACTTTAAGGTGAGAGTTAAATAGTATTTTATTATACACAAAAGATACAACAGAACAAACATTAGTCTAAGTCTTTTGCAAGTAGGGAGTGTACACATGTGTTTGGGTAGGTTTTAATCAAATTCAATAGTCAAAATGGATCAATTTTATTTGTATTTAATTAGATTTCTATCTTGTATTTTTTACATTAAATTCAAACGAACCATTTATGAATGAGTTAGATAGGATTTGTGGGTCATATAGAATAATATTATTTTTTTAAAAAAAGTTGAAATTAAATGAAAATACTCTTAATATTTAAACAACTGACAAATAATAAAATTTTAGCACTCATTCAATACAAAAATGAAATCTATAAACACAACAAAACACATATTAACAATTATATGTCTATGATAAAAAAATTATAAAAAGATACATGTCACATCAAATGTCTAAAAATTAAATTATAACAACAATTCGTCATTAGTAAATAAAAGATTAAAAAAATATATATCCACATCAATAGGTTTAAAATGATAAATTTGCTACGTGAATCAAACTCATTTGGATTTAAACAAGTTAATTAATTCTGGACTCAAACAGAAATGAGTTAAATTAAAATGAGGGTTGAATTGTACCAATCAACACCCATAGTAAAGGTTCAGATATGTAGGAACGACACTTCACCCGTGCATCCAGAGCATCCCAATTAGTGAGGTCTAATATACTTTATCGTTAATTTTTTACATTTACCCAAACTCTTCAATTACTTCAATAATTCAATTACACGTTTTTCTCTATCTCCTCTTTAAACATAATTACTCTAATCTCCTCTCCAAATCCATGTGAGTATGTGGTGGCGGTAGCCTACCGGGAGCCACCATCCACCACAGGCCGACATCGCTTTGAGTGAGACATTCTCCCTCTAATACTCTGAATGTGTGTTTTGCCTTCACGATTTGCATTTGAAAAGCGCTACATCTTCAACCAATTAATAGAAGCACAATCAATCACACGACAGTTGCGACGTAATTGATTTTGAATCCCGTGACCCATATAAGCAGAATTGCATTCGCGGTTTGGATGGATTTTTCTCCAAAACAAGTGGTAATCATCCACCTAAACAAGAAGATTGATGGTTCAATAAAAGTTGGAATATTGAAGTTAGGGTTTTTTGATTTATTGAGAACTCTTTGAAATTGTTGATTAGGTTATTTTAATTTTTTCTCTCTAATTTACTAAATTATTTACCTCAATTTGTTATTAGGGTTAATTTGATGTTAGGATTTCATGATTTACAATGTACTACAATCGTTTGCTGGTAATCTATTTGATGGTAAACGTTGTGGAGTTGATCATTAGATTAGAAAGTATGATTTTGGATATGAGAAACATAAGAACAAGAAGAAACTTCAAGAGTTAACTCAATCTCAAGCAAGAGCTCTTGATAATTTTTTTATAGAAGAATCATCAATTTCTGTTGAAAATCATAATGTTGATAATGTGGATGTTGAAATTCTGATAACTATAAGGATGACAATGTTGATAATGTTCATTGTAATGGTGATGATGTTAATTTGAATAATGATAATTAAGAAGACAATGTACAACAAGCAAACTCATTTGAATATTTGTTCGATGTATTTGATTATAGGATGTTTTTGATTCTAACATATTGATTTATTAGTTAAGAAAGTCTTCTTAAAAGATATACAATATTTTTTCATTGATTGACGTTTTATGGCTAATTTAGTGAAATGGGGTTTTAGTGAATGATGAACACATGTCGGTGAAACAGTTAAAAAACATACCATATATTATTTGTCAGTGTTGCATTTCAAACACTTATAGAGTTGTGTCAGACTCTTGTACAACAATTAATTAGATGGGTCTGAATTATTTGAGAAAGTAAAGGAACCGAAAAAGTATTTTTAAAATAATTATTTCAATGGTGAAATTCTTTATTAAAGATAGTTGAAACTTTCAACTAAAACCCTTATTGCAAATAATAATGAAATATTAACTCATTATTATTTTATTAGACATAATATAATTGAGAAATGCTTTGTATTTTTTTAACGATAATTTCAGTTTTAATTGCAAAAGCAAAAGTATTAATTAATGATTTGAGTTTTAATTGCAAAAGCAAAAATATTAACTCATTTATACCAAGATCATGAAAGCGAACATTATCATTTGTAATATGTGTATTATATGGATAGTTGGGTCATAACATCTCAGCTAATTCAAAAAATTATCATGACTATTTTGATAGTGGTCATATTCTTAATATGATTTAGGATTATCTTTTTTTCACCAATCTATGTCCAATTACTAAAATCCATTTTATCTTTTTTTTTTTTATATAAAAATTTACAATAAAAACTAAATATTCTACCAAACGCTTATGAATAAGTAATCCAAACTCTATCACATTTCTCTCATCTAGTATACAAATTAATCATTTAAAAAAAAAATCTCTTTTAAGACCTTTCATAACTAATAAATCAATCATTTAAAAGCAAGAACATTCAATTTCTTGGATCAAATATATTAAACAAATGTTCAAATGAGTTTGATTGCTCTACATTGTCCTCTTCATTATCAAGTGAATTATTCAAATTAACATCATCACAATGAACATTATCCAAATCATCAACATCATCATTATCATTATCATCATCAACCTCAACATTATCATTTTCAATGGGAACATTATTAATAATTTTAACGTCAACATTATCAACATTATGATTTTCAACAGAAATCAGGGGTTCATTTATAAAAAAATTATCAAGAATTATTGCTTGAGATTGAGTTAACTCTTTAGTTTTTTTTTCTTCATTTTCTCACGCTTTTCATATCCAGAATCATACTTTATAATCTTTAGAGGCATAGTAAAAAAACTTGGAATGTCTCACGGTTGCGTCAGCTAATAATCAACTCTGCAACATTTACCAGCAAACGATCTTAGTACCATTATAAATCATAAAATCCTAACATCAAATTAAACCCTATATAATCAACAATTTCAAACAAAATGAATTCCTAAAATTAGTAAATCACAAAATCCTAACATAATATTCAAGATTTTAACATTTGTTAAACAATCAATCTTCTATGGTGTACGGAGGATTAAAATGTGTTTTGGAGAAAAAATCTACACTAACTGCGATTGAGAAAGGAAAATGTGATTATGCTTCTTTGGGAGACCGTCACACGATTCAAACTCGATTATGCATCTATGGGTTGCACATTTCAAATGCGATTCATGAAGGCAAAATGCGCAATTCAAATTATCATAAGGAAAAGGTCTCGTTCAGAGGAAATTTTTAGAGTGGTTAGAACGTAAAAAAATTAAGATATTAATGTAATTTTTCAAAGTTCAAGGTATATTATAAAAAAAAAATTGGGACCTCACTCATTCGGAGCACTGAACTGATGGTCTGGATGCACATGTGAAGCACTGACCATATATATATATA
>NC_021165.2:65985359-65989547 GCF_000331145.2 Cicer arietinum | reverse complement strand
TATATATATATATATATATATATATATATTTAGAGTATTATAACAATATAAAAATGGTTTGAAGAAATTATATAAATCCTCCAAAGTAGAGTTTCTCAAATTAAGGGGATTTATTTATATTACGAAGAAAAATAGAGTTCCTAAAACCTTCTCCTCCCAAAGCCTTTTCTTCCTTTTAAACTCTCAAAAAAACTCATAGGATGGGTTTGAGAGTTTAGAAGATGATAGGTAGGCTTTGGAAAAAAGAAAGAAGAAGTGGAAAGAATGAAGGACATCGAAAGGAGAGGGTTTTGAGAGTTTATTTCTGTTCATAACTCAAAATCCCCCTAATAAAATTCTTGCGTTTTGTTTTACTTCACTCTTGTATAATTAATATTGTATTCATTCACAAAATATACAATGTAAGGTTCTTCTTATACAAATATTTACATATGAAATTAGTAAATACATAGCTAAATGTATTTGTATTCAATTTTATCAATGTGACACCCTAAACTACAAAATAATATATATAATAATAATTTATATTATATTTCTATAAAATTTGTGGTGGATAAATAAAAACTCTTTCAAAGGAAAAGAAACTTATATTGGCTTGCTCTGTTTTTGCCATTAAGCATATGTTGGCTTCCTCTGTTTTAGGACTTTTGTTTTGAAATCCCTTTTTGATTTGATCTCTTCTTCTCATCATTCTCTGTATTCTTCTGGTGAGAAGAGCAATATCACCAGCATCTTCTTGTTCATTTTCTTCTGGTTCTTCCTCTAATTGTGCTGAGATTTTTTCTTGAGAAGCTTTTAGTGCTACTGCCTTTCCTTTCTTGATCGGTTTGTCTTCTTGTAACAATACTTCATGTGCTCTTAATGTTCCAATTAATTTTTCCAGAGGCAGTGATTCAAGATTTGTGGCTTGACTTATGGCTGTTACCATTGGTCTCCATATAATTGGAAGACACCTAATGATCTTTCTTACTCTTTCTTGTACTGTGTAAGCTTTACCAAGGGAACTCATTTCGTTTACTATTGTAGTAAATCTTGAGTACATTTCGTCAATAGTTTCTCCTTCTTGCATTTCGAACAGTTCGAATTTCCTTATGCCAATGTCTATTCTTGTTTCTTTGACATGGCTTGTTCCTTCATGATGAGTTTGTAGTGTATCCCAAACTTCTTTTGCAGTTGTGCATTCATCTACCCTTTCACTTTCTTCCCTGCTTAAAGCACATGATAAGAATAACTGAGCTTTATAATTTAAAAATACATTAGCTTTATCATCGACTGTCCAGTCTGTTTCTTTCTTTATGGCAGAGTTTGAGTCATCTTGATCAACCCTTGGTGTGAAGTCTCCATTTGTAATGATGCGTCACATTCCTGTGTCTTGAGACTTTAGAAACAACTGTATTTTGTTTTTCCAAAAATAGTAATCCGATCCATCAAAAAATGGTGGTCTATTTGAGGATCCTCATTCAACAATGTATTTTGCTTTCGACATTCTTCTAGATCTTTTCTCTAGCATTTGTTAGGTGTGTTTTTTTTTCTTTTTTAACTTTCTAGAGACCGAGCTCTGATGCCAATTTAAGTAACAATGTCGATTTACAAGGAATGAGGGTTTGAATTGTAAATGTACCTTTAAAAAATTCCTGTTAAAAACTTAAGAAAATAACTCAAGATTGATCTTGGTTAGTAAAACAGAGAAACATAGAACGTTCTTGATTTTATTATATAATAGAGAACGTTTCTTAATTAGCTTAAAACAGAAAATCAGTTTGTGTTTTATCTTAGTTAATCAATTAAGTTTAACAAATAAAGAGATAGGATAGAGAATAACACACAAAGAAATATCCTGGTTCACCCAACTTGAGTTACGTCCAGTCCTCACACTGTGAGATTTTCCACTAAGTGTTTAAAACAAAGAACCTTCTTGATTTTACAGCACCTAGTCTAGATCAACCTTGATCTATTTTAATCTCTATTACTTTCCACCTAGACACCTAGAAAGCAACAACAACACCTATCTAACTTTGATAGGATTCAATGCAATCTAAACAAACTATAAAGAAACTCTTATAGTTTGAGTTTTTACAATAAGATTGATTTTGACAGAATCTAAGATATCTCAACTCTTGTTTGAGACTTGATTCTTTACAAAGAAATCAGTAATGATCAAGCAATCTGATATGAGATTTTTAGAACTACTTCTTCTTTGCGAATTTTGAGAATTTCAAGTATGTATGTGATTGATGTTTGAGATTTTACAGCACTTGAATTTCTTGCTTTGCTCCTGGATATTGGCCTTCTATTTATAGGCTTTAGAAGCATTTAATGAGGGTCAAAAAGAGTTGTTGGTAGTGCTTTGTATTTTTGAATGAAACCAATATTTTAGAATAAAAATAATCCATCCATTGATTTAAAAACTACTTTTTGACTTTTCTGTTTAAAGCTTTAAATCAGTTTTGTCTTCTAGTTAAAAATATTTTGAAGTTTCTTCCTTGATCTTGGATGGTACAGTTTCGATCTTGAGTCTTGAATGTAGCCCATTGAGTCTGAAGAAGAATTATAAGCCATTGCAGAAGAGAAGACATTGCTGCTGGAGTTATGCAGAAAACGAAGATTGATTATCAATCTGGATTTGCCAATTGATCTTTCTGGAGTTTTGATGATCAATCTGGAGTTCCTGTTTTGATCATTCTGGATGTCCTTTGTAATGTATTATCATATATCAAGGTTGATCAAACTTTCTTGACAGTTTGATTTTAGAGTTACAAACTGTTCTTATTTTTGACTGTTTTTTGAGTCCTTTTATTTTAGTGATCAAAAATCCTTTTTGATCTAGTGAGAAGAGCAATATCACCAGCATCTTCTTGTTCATTTTCTTCTGGTTCTTCCTCTAATTGTGCTGAGATTTTTTCTTGAGAAGCTTTTAGTGCTACTGCCTTTCCTTTCTTGATCGGTTTGTCTTCTTGTAACAATACTTCATGTGCTCTTAATGTTCCAATTAATTTTTCCAGAGGCAGTGATTCAAGATTTGTGGCTTGACTTATGGCTGTTACCATTGGTCTCCATATAATTGGAAGACACCTAATGATCTTTCTTACTCTTTCTTGTACTGTGTAAGCTTTACCAAGGGAACTCATTTCGTTTACTATTGTAGTAAATCTTGAGTACATTTCGTCAATAGTTTCTCCTTCTTGCATTTCGAACAGTTCGAATTTCCTTATGCCAATGTCTATTCTTGTTTCTTTGACATGGCTTGTTCCTTCATGATGAGTTTGTAGTGTATCCCAAACTTCTTTTGCAGTTGTGCATTCATCTACCCTTTCACTTTCTTCCCTGCTTAAAGCACATGATAAGAATAACTGAGCTTTATAATTTAAAAATACATTAGCTTTATCATCGACTGTCCAGTCTGTTTCTTTCTTTATGGCAGAGTTTGAGTCATCTTGATCAACCCTTGGTGTGAAGTCTCCATTTGTAATGATGCGTCACATTCCTGTGTCTTGAGACTTTAGAAACAACTGTATTTTGTTTTTCCAAAAATAGTAATCCGATCCATCAAAAAATGGTGGTCTATTTGAGGATCCTCATTCAACAATGTATTTTGCTTTCGACATTCTTCTAGATCTTTTCTCTAGCAGAATGTCGAAAGCAAAATACATTGTTGAATGAGGATCCTCATTCAACAATGTATTTTGCTTTCGACATTCTTCTAGATCTTTTCTCTAGCATTTGTTAGGTGTGTTTTTTTTTCTTTTTTAACTTTCTAGAGACCGAGCTCTGATGCCAATTTAAGTAACAATGTCGATTTACAAGGAATGAGGGTTTGAATTGTAAATGTACCTTTAAAAAATTCCTGTTAAAAACTTAAGAAAATAACTCAAGATTGATCTTGGTTAGTAAAACAGAGAAACATAGAACGTTCTTGATTTTATTATATAATAGAGAACGTTTCTTAATTAGCTTAAAACAGAAAATCAGTTTGTGTTTTATCTTAGTTAATCAATTAAGTTTAACAAATAAAGAGATAGGATAGAGAATAACACACAAAGAAATATCCTGGTTCACCCAACTTGAGTTACGTCCAGTCCTCACACTGTGAGATTTTCCACTAAGTGTTTAAAACAAAGAACCTTCTTGATTTTACAGCACCTAGTCTAGATCAACCTTGATCTATTTTAATCTCTATTACTTTCCACC
>NC_021165.2:65981579-65985067 GCF_000331145.2 Cicer arietinum | reverse complement strand
CTGTTTAAAGCTTTAAATCAGTTTTGTCTTCTAGTTAAAAATATTTTGAAGTTTCTTCCTTGATCTTGGATGGTACAGTTTCGATCTTGAGTCTTGAATGTAGCCCATTGAGTCTGAAGAAGAATTATAAGCCATTGCAGAAGAGAAGACATTGCTGCTGGAGTTATGCAGAAAACGAAGATTGATTATCAATCTGGATTTGCCAATTGATCTTTCTGGAGTTTTGATGATCAATCTGGAGTTCCTGTTTTGATCATTCTGGATGTCCTTTGTAATGTATTATCATATATCAAGGTTGATCAAACTTTCTTGACAGTTTGATTTTAGAGTTACAAACTGTTCTTATTTTTGACTGTTTTTTGAGTCCTTTTATTTTAGTGATCAAAAATCCTTTTTGATCTAGGATGAATCCTACTTGTTCCTTGCCATGTACTGATTCTATTTGAATGAAATTTCGAGGCAGAATCTTTGTTAAAGAGGTGGAGAATGATTGGTCAATATGCTGTGATGAACATTCTTGAAACTAGAGATCATTCTCTGTTTTTATGCAGAATGTTCTTATTGCTGTCTTTTCTGCTTTGCTTGATTCTGTTCTTAAATAAATTCACTCAAAAGCACAAGTTAAATTAACATAACATTTTAGAATCATAATTAACTTTCTTAATTAACATTTGTTTATTTTCATCAAAACTTTAAATATGGAGTTTGTCTCAACAGATAGTATAATACAAGTACGAAAAACACGCAAACAATCATAATAGAATCGTATCATTGCACAAACATTGCTCAAGAAAAATATCACATTAAAAAGTCAAAATTGCTCAAGAAAAATCAATACATTTAATTATAACATCAAATCGTCTAAGAGAAATTATTATCACATGCGATACACATTAATCACAACAAAACAATCACAAGAAAATGCAATGCTATGCATGAGCTTAGACTCCACTTCTCAATGTAGTACCATTCTGACTGTGAAGTACTTGGTTAGAAGACTTGATACTATGCCACCATCCTGGTGGACAGATTATTCAAATTGACCATGTCCTCATGAGTCCCCTCAACTCAGCTCGGGACACATATATGCGACAATCGAGGTAAACATGTGTTGCATGGTAGCTCCTGACATTTGGAGTGCTACCTCCAAGTCATCTAGGAATTCTCCATCTGAATACCTCCAAGGTCTAACAATCTTGCCTTACAGTTCAACAACAGTCTGCCACGATTAAGCTCATTCAATTGTACTTCCATAGAATCACTAGGCTTGCCAATACATACCTATATGATGACAAAATAATATTCACTTCACAAATTCTCAATATTTATTTTCTCCCTTCGTTGACATATGATACTCCATTAAAACCATCATATCAAACACAATATTGTCACAATATTTGCATGACCTATCTTGATTTTGTTATGTCGACATTATTCTTGCAATATTGTCATAGTATATCGACTTTCTCTTTGAAAATCTTGTAAGCATTTACCTTGAAATTTTATAGTGCAATCATGGCCATAATCTATCGAAATTCACAGTAAAACTTTTGTCATTATTATTAATACATTTTCTGAAATAAAAACCTATGAATATTACACTTTAAATATTATTATTATTATTATTATTATTATTATTATTATTATTATTATTATTATTATTATTATTTTTGGACCATTTTGGTTTACTTAGAATTAGAGTCAAGTTCAATATCACTACTTTATAAACTTCTTATTTGTGCCACTTTTATTGATACTATACTTCAAAACTAACTTTAGTCTCCACTTCCCACACATACTAATACTAATGTTTGACATTAGTGTTTGCAGGTACACCTCTACCATCTTGTCTTCGATAGTATCTCAGCTACACACTTCAAATTTCGGTCAAACACCACCGACTAAGATAATTTCTTCCACCAAATCATGGTCGCCACTATAATTTCCAGTTCCGAACGGAACATCATTATGATTACTAAGTATTTTGAAAGAGATGGATTTTTGTCGTTATTTACTTAGCATGTGATTGAACTAGTCATTAGAGTTGGTAATGTGTCATTTGATTGTGTCGCGGGAGCAGACAGGGTCGTTTTGTGTCGTAATCGTAAGCCATACACACCCACAAGTAATGGGTCGATTGTGTCGGACTATTTCTTTAAATGGTTTATCAAAATTCGACACCATGGTCTGCTTAGTGCTTTATGGCCCAAACTTGCTCCTTCATCATTTTCATTTCTAATTTTTCCACCTATCCATGTACTTGGAAAATGTATTTATGGAAATAAATATGATTTTTTATCTTATGAAAATAATCATGTTCTGTTTTTCAGTGTTATTTCAAAAGTTCCTATTTCATTAAGTTCCACGTAGAAGGCTTGAGATCTTTTAAGTGTTATTTCATAATGAGGATGTGAAGGAGAATGACTTGTACTAGATGATCCACGCTTCAAAGCGCCAATTTGATCTATAAAAACTTAATTGAATATATCAAAATCATTCTCTAACTTCTTTGAATGCTATCAAGCCTCTTCGGCGACCTTGGTAGCCACTTGAGCTTGGGTCACTACATACTGAGCAATTTGTTAAACTCTAATTCTAGCTGCCCTCTCCACTTGAAAAGACATTTGAGTCATGTAATTAAAAGGATTCTGGAATTGTTGTGTAATCGATGTACGCTCATGTCTGAGGTTAACAAACAAGTCTCCCGTACCATAAACTCAACCACGGATGCGATCCCATGCAGACTATGTCCATAACTTAAGTATTGGCGCTCCATATACCTCTTTAGCACCATCTCCACTTGTTTCGCCAAATTGTGTTTGTATTTCCTCAAAAAAATTAAATATTCCTTGATCTATGTAACATATTAATAAGGTAATAGATCCAATTTCTAAAACAAATCAAAATATAGATAACATACTAACTTACATCAATACATGCATAACAAAAGGATTGCTCTTCTTGGTCTCTTGTGTAAATGAGATCATATTCTTTTTGGGTTGATTTGCAGTATTTTTACGACCCGAAAACTAAACACTGTGACCGGCGAACAAGCTATACTCCTAGTCTAACAAGCCTCTCAACTAACTTAAAAAGTTAAGCAAATAACTAGTTCTAAATAATCATTTCAAAAAATATAAAAAATTTCTCGAAATTTCGACAGAGTATCCTCTATAACTTCAACATTCCTAATTTTACAAAATCCCTGATTACAATTTTAACTCAGTCATATTTCAAAGAACATAATCTAAATATTTTATATATTTTCCAAAAGACTTTCTAGACTCAAATAATTGTAAATATGGATGGGAATAGGCTAGGTTGTCCGTCAGGGACCTATGGTCTGCTTGACCTGGTCTAACCTATTTAATAATAAGGTTAGGCTCAGACGATTTTTAAAGCTTATTTATTTAAATAGGCCAGGCTCAGGATTATAAAAAAACCTATTAGGCCTGACATACCGACTTATATATATATATATATATATA